>NC_057814.1:614453905-614652834 GCF_018294505.1 Triticum aestivum
CATAGATTTTTTTCTGATATTATTGTTGAATATGCAAATGTTTGTGTGTTCATATATATGCAAAGAATATGTCAATTTTTTTCATAGAATTTTTTTTTCTATTGTAATTTTGTTCATAGAATTTTTATCTTGTTCATAGAATTTTTATGATTTTTTCAGTTGTAATTTTGTTCATAGAATAAGAAGAGAAAGTGTTTAATAGAATTAGTTAGAAAAATAATAGAACTAGTTAAACTAGTTTATTTTTAGTAAGTACTACTTTATTCTATTTATAGTAAGTACTTAGTAGTTGAACTAGTTGATTTAATAAAACTAGTTTATTTTACTATAGAAGTAGTTTATTTTTAGCAAGAAAATTAATAGAACTAGCTTATTTTTTAGTTAAAGCAATTATTACCGCATCGACGTCGACGATGCCAATCCCGCATCCTCGTCGTCGACTCGGCGGAGGAGGCCGGCTTGATCAGAGGGGCCATGTCCGGGAATGGGCTCCGCCGGGCTGGTTTTGGGAGGTGCTACCTTCTGGGGGGCGTAGGTTGGTGAGGAGCCAGCCTGTCATTGACCCGATCCTTGTTTGGTGGCGGTCGCGTGGGCCAGTAATGGTGCCGAGGCTTCCGGACACCGCGGAGGTGGTACGTCACCGTGTCAGCGAGGTGGACGAGCACGTCCGTCGCTACATGGTTGCGTTGGAGTGCAGGTTCGACAATACCTGGCAGGTTCTTCAGGGATCTCACTAGAGCTATGATCCTGTGATGGTTCCTTCTCTTTGGGTATCCACCGCCCGCGCCGATACCCGTCGGGCGCTACGGTTATAGCTGTACTAGCGATGCTATATGTATGATAGTATTCGAGGTGTATTAGTGATAATATTCGATGATGTACGGACGCATGGAGATGATGCAGTTTTGCTTATAATTGAATGCATCCTAATTTGAATATTACTTTATTTTGTGATTTGATTTTGCTTATTGAATGCTCAAATTGGAAAACTACTCCTACTTTGAATGCTAAAATTGGAGAGCACTATGCAAGGCGTATGCATATGATTAGTTGATAGCTTATAGGGTTTTTGTTTTCACAGAAATCTAGGAGCCCCCCTCCATCATCCCCGTCGTCGTCCCCGTCACTGACCCCCTCTGACCTCGAGGTGAGACCAGCCACGAACCGGTTTTAGAAAGATAATTAAACGATATTTCGGGTTGACTTTAAGTCTATTGAGTCTCCACCATATATGAGAGGACGAAGAATCCCGACTGTTGTCGTGGGGGTAGCTTCTCCTTCGTTCCCGTGTGCTAGACAATTTGGTGTAATGCACTCGGGAACGAAAGGAAGGAGCTACCATCACCGACGGTCGCAAATGTCTGAGAGGAATCAGTGAGGGAGAGTTCCACCATATATATATGAGAGGACGAAGAATCCCGACTGTTGTCGTGGGGGTCGCTTCTCCTTCATTCCCGTGTGCTAGACATTTTGGTGTAATGCACTCGGGGATGAAAGGAGGAGCGACCATCACCAACGGTCGAATGTATACACCACGTGAGCTAAGAGTTTTCAAGAAAAGACTCGACAAACCGATAGTCAACCCGTGATGAATAATAATGATCTAACTTAGGTTTTTTAGTACATATATTTAATTGTAGACGTTTAATATTTGAATTATGAACATAGGAAATGTCGTACTCGGACAACGAAAGTCTCCCGGGGGAGTGCGACTGGTGCCACGACGACCGAGGTCTGTGCGATAGGCCTCACCTGGACGAAGGTCGGCGCTTCAGTATTAAGCTGGAGGAGACCTTCGATGTTGAAACGGTACGCAACAACGACAAGTGTTATTTTTTCGTAATTAAGCATGACTTCAACTATTTAAACGTGTACTTTTCATCTTTTACAATTCGACTAGCTTATCCCATGCCATGCAAGACGCTACGTCTTGGAGAGGATGGGTTTTGAAGACCATGAAAGTATGGAAACAAAGAAAATTCACCTAAGGACCCATCATGATATAGATTTTGAAGTAAATCTGTATAATTCTGAGAGCGTAACCCATTTTGGTTGCAAAACTTGGGAAGCATTTTGCAAGATGTATGGTTTTGATGAGGGTATGCTTGTCACCATGGATCTTGGTGATCCTGACATCGAGCAAGACAATATGGACATTTGGGTCCTTTTTGATACGCCTCCAATTCTACCGCTATGTGAGTTTGTCAAACATAGGTATTAGCTAATTTATAGTGTTCATTTCAAAATAGTTGACAACTTATTTTCATTGAAAACTTATTTTGATTGTTCAAACAATGTGCGGAACATGGTAGACAGTACCTACTACACCGATGGCTCTGAGTTAACTTATAAGGAGAAAACTCATCTGGTCGGATTTTGTACTGATCTTGAGAATTACAATATCTATTGTAAAACTCCTCCACATTATGGTCAATACGTGCCACTAGTGCACGTGTTGAACTACGGTAACTACTATGGAGATACCCTGGTAAGATTTCTTACTATTACGACATCCGTGCATCTTTTGCATACTTCTAGAACTAGTACATCATTGCTAACTATGAAGTTATTACTATGTTTTTCAACAGATAATCCCAGGATTGTGTGCCTCATTTGATGTATCAAAATGGTAGCCTTGATGTTTTGAACATACAACCAGGTCATCCTACGAATCTCAACTATCCATACCGGATTTCTAAAAGAAGTGGAGACATGAAAATCAAAGAATGGAAAAAATGTATGGACAGTCGCAAGGAGGTTCTTGGAAGCAAAAGGAAGCGAAGCGCAAAAATTGGAGACAAGATGATCTCCATTCTCCATAATGGAGAGTCGGGGTCTATATTGTTTTATGCTATTTTACCTTAAAGAGGGTATTTAGGTCCTACCTAATACTGATGATCATGTGCTAAGAACAATTAAGTAGGGTTGGTTCGATGACTATGAGGATGATGATCTTATGACTTGTTATTAATAACGAGTAGAAGTTGTATGATGATGATTAGTAGGACTTGTTATTATGATGATGCATGATGCGGGCATGAAGAGTTATTATATATCAGTGGGTGAAATGAACATGGATTGGAATGAAGTGAAGGCAACAAGCATGTGGTGCATGTCGAAAGTACTACTAATCCAAACTTGATCAAGTTAGGATTAATATTACTTTCGACATGCACCACATGTTGCCTTCACTTTAATCTAAGCCATGTTTAGGCATAGCAGTAGCGTTGGTAAATCAAGCACGGAAATAAGAGAGGACAGTTCTCTCTGTTAGCTAGCTTACACACCCTAAATTACCCCCTAAACCCTCCCCCCTTTCAAAAAAAAACCCCAGCCACTGAAATGCTGACGCGTGGATGCCTTTTGGTCCCGGTTGGTGTCACCAACCGGGACCAAAGGCCCTCCTGCCTGGGCTGGCCGCAGCGGCCACGTGGAGGCCCATCTGTCCCGGTTCGTGTAAGAACCGGGACTAAAGGGCTAGGGCATTAGTAACGACCCTTTAGTCCCGGTTCAACAACCGGGACAAAAGGCCCTTACCAACCGGGACAGATGACCCTTTTTCTACTAGTGACTGCGGCCTTGTTCCCAGGTGTCTCTTCTTGGTTCAGATTCCCCACTCGCCCCCGTGTCGCCCCCGGGTGACACGGGGGAACCCTAGCGCCACCGCCGCCAGGTCCCCCTCGCCCCCTCCCTCGCTTCGCCGCCGCTGGAGGGGCCGCCGGCGAAGCCCGCGCGCGCCCCAGGGAAGGTGGCGGCGGGGTGTTTCCCCTCTCCGGGGCGGTGCGCGCGCATGCGCTGCCCGCGTCGCCTTGGGCACGGGCAAGATGCAGGGCCGCGGGAGTGGCTTCAGCGCGGGGAGAGGCCGGATCCTGGCCGGGCTTGGCCGGATCTAGCTTCTCCGCCCCCGTTGGCCGCCCTCGATGGGGCTCGGTGGCTTCGTTTCGGCGGCTAGCGAGGGCTGGATCCCGGGGCGGCGGCCCCGGACGGCGGAGGATGTGTCGGCGGCTGTGGACTCGCGAGGGGCGACGCGGCGGCCGCGGTGGTGGACGATCCGTGCACAAGACGCTTGATGGAGGCCATTGGAACAGATCTGGGTGAAGACCTGCTCGCGGCTGCTGCCGAGGCCGGCGATGGCGGCACTATTCTGTGTCTTTCCCTTGTTGAAGGCATCGCTGTTGAGAAGTTCCAGGCCACTATCTGCTACCTCCGGGGGAAACCCTAGATCAGTAGATCGGGTGACGGCGGCATTATTGTGTTTCCCTCTTGTGGCGTCATTCTTGGAGGTGTACATGGGCTCGAGGGACCAGTGGACGGAATAATTGGTGGAGCGGTGATTCATCCTACACATTAATGGTGGCGTTTCTCGACGGCGTGGCGCAGTAGAGACTCGGCGCCCGATGTGTGGCAAGGGACTCACGCAGGAGGGTGATGTTATCAGGCGTCGTGGTGGCGTCGATGGTAGAAAGGCCGGGCAAGGTGGTGCAGTAGTACAACACTGAAGATGGATTGGTGGCAGATGGCTGCGGCGGCCTCATACCCGGTAGGCGTCCTGGTTGAGGAGTGCGCCAGACTGGTAGGTGCCCCATACCCGGCAGGTGTCCTGGTTGGGACCTCAGGTCTTAGATGTTTAGGCTTGGCTGCGATGTCTGTTTGGTATTAGGCCCAGACTATCAGCGGCCCTTCATCAATTGGATAGGAGTAGCGAGAGTTGTTGCTTAGTCGGTGGCTTTAGTCTTACTGTTGCATGACTTTGTAAGGTCTTGTGAGAATAATTAACAAAGTGGCCGTATGCATCGCCCAGATGCAGAGGCCGTGGGTCCTCCTCCTTTTCTAAAAAAAGGTGTCTCTTCTTGGTTGGTGACATGAGGCAAGCATGTGTCATTAGTGATCTTTAGCTTGCTCCAGGGATCTTCAAGGGTGGGAGCACAGGAGTGCTCATATGGTATTCTAGTCAGTCACTTCTGATTCTCGGAGGTAGTTGTATGAATCTTTCTAGGGATTCTGATAAATCCAGCAGCCTTTCCTTGGTCTGCTATGGAGGTCGGACTGCTCAGTATCTGAAGTTCTTAGGATCGATCTCCAGACCTGAATAACAGTGATCCATTTGGTGTTGTCAAAAATCATAGACTTCCTATATTTCCATAATCACTAAATTATTGCAGAACTAACAATATTCACAGCTGAATTCTTATATTCTGAAATTCAGAATCTAGCTATGGATTCATAGTCATTCTCAATTGGAAGCTTAAAATAATCTCTAACGAAAGGCCAAATATTCTTTGCCACCACACAAGAAAAAAACATGTGTGTTATCGGTTTATTATCAGTACAGAAAACACAATCTAGAAGTTTGATTATGGTAAACGATTGCTCTCAGTCGAATGACAATCACAATGCGTCCGCCGCCTCCATCACATGCCACCACTAGTAGAAAAAGGCCCATTTGTCCCGGTTCTAGAGGCCCATTTGTCCCGGTTCTGGAACCGGGACTAAAGCCCATGGCCTTTAGTCCCGGTTCACTTACGAACCGGGACAGATGGGTCTCCACGTGGCCGCTGCGACGAGCCCAGGCGGGAGGGCCTTTAGTCCCAGTTGGTAACACCAACCAGGGACCAAAGAGCATCCACGTGTCAGCAGCTCAGGAGCTGGGGTTTTTGTTTTTTTTGAAGGGGGGGGGGGGTTGGGGGTTTTGGAGGGTTAATTTGGGGGTTTCATATATTGCGTTAGCTAGCTAATAGCTAGAGAGAAGTGACCTCTCTTATCTCTGTGCTTGGTCGACGCTACGTACTATACGTATAGAGACGACTCGACACGCTAGATGGTACGAAAATGAAGGAAACTATTAAGTACAGAAGATCGTCATGAACATATACAAAGAGAAGTGATCGACCTCTCCTTCTCCGAGAGATTGGTCGAACAACAAGTTTTCGTATATCCATCCGACGCTACTAGCTACATATATACAATATAAGATCTCTTACAATCCCTAACATCTCATGTCAAGTTTCATATGGTATTCTCCGGCTTTATTGATGACGTGGTCAAGAAAGAATCCCACCAATTCCTCTTGAATTGCTCGTATGCGATCTTGTGGTAGGAGATCATCCCGCATCTGCCAGATCTAAATCGAAGAAGAGGGTCAATACATGTGTATGAATGAAACTCAACACAAATGATGGTAATGAAATAAAATTGTGAATATTTTTTGCTTACGCACTTCATACTGTTTTTCAGAATAGCCCCGCTTATTCTTGGCCGTCTCGTTGTAGATGAACTCGCAAACGTAGTATCCACAGAAATCATTCCCGCGTTCCTGCCACAAGCACTTTACAAGAAATAGAGGTCAATCAAACTGATAAGCAAGCATGCTAAATGGTATTGATGAAACTAGCTAGAATCAGTGGGAGATGCGCGGAACTAGGTAGTAGTACTTACTTTCGGGTGTTTAAATTTCAGCTCGGTCAGCAGTCCCAGAGAAATTGCGGTGAACTTTTTCCAAACCCTGCCACACAAAGAAAATAATTACTTGATATCAGGAAATGAACAAAGTTGCCGATATGGTGCGATAATGATCGATTGAACTTACTTCTGGAGCATTTCAGTCATTTCCGCATACTCCTGAGGATCTTTTCGTCTCGAGTCTAAGACGGTTACTAGTCCTTGCTCAAGCTTAACCTCTAGGAGAATAAAGTGGTAGCTGCGCACGCATGCATAACTCATCAGTTACATTACTATAACCTCGAGTAATAAGGGAAACTGAATATGCACAAGACAGTAACACTCACTTGAAGTTGTAAGGAAAGAGTATTTTATCTTTGCTTTGATTTTTGACGAACGATTTGAGCAAGTTGTCCTCAGTTTCTGAGACATTCTTTTTAACCGTCCATTCATGTATGACATTTGGGTTAATGAACCCAATGACATAGATTTGTGCTTTTCTCCATTCGATGATCTTCAATCTGCATAATATAGTGAGGATAGTTATATATACATGCAATGAAAGAGCTGAGCTATATATAGAGACTTAATGACAGAAAGTAGTACTTATAGACAGTAGCAAGCCACAAGTGATTTGTCGAGGGCCTTTTGATTGTCGAACTGAAAAAACTCGTCAAAATCAACAGTTAACAGTTCTTGTCCAATGAAGTCATGGTCCTCTTTAATTCTCATCGACAAAGCATCATTCCCAGACTCGCTGCAGGTTTTCATGTACCATTCATGGAATCTTCGCATCATCGTTGTTAGAGAAAGGTTCCATCTTTGACGAGAGGCTTCCCGTACTGGTATCTGAATTCATCCACCTCCATTGTATCAAAATGTACATCGTCAGGCAGGTAATCACCAGGATTGGTACTGGCCAGCATCCCCGGCGGATTTGCGATGGTATCGCTAGACACCTTGAGCGGGGGGCATGATTGGTTCTCCTGTTCTCCGAGCTGGGGAATTTTTTCCCACTTCTTCGTTTTGCTAACCTTTTTTCACTTGAAGTAGTTTCCGACCAGCACGCATCTTCCAGTGTCTTTTTAAGACAGCGGACATGGTTGTCATCCGGCGAACGCAGTGGTGGTCGCATTAGGGCATCGATAGTGCGCTGAGCTTTCACCGGATCTATCTTCTCCTTTGGAGGTGGAGGTTTCTTTGCAAAAAGGTCCTTCACATAGGCTTCACAGATCTCCACGTTTTCCTCCACGGTCCTATCGTATGGTAACTTCTCTAGTGGCTTGAGAGATGGACTGTATCTATATTGCCTCCCGCCTCTGGCTGTACTGCTAGCCGCCGGAGCAGCCGGAGCGGTGGCGGCTGTCTTTCTTCATTGCTTACGAGGCGGAGAAGGAAGCGGAGTGCTCCAACGCGCTGGAGTAGCCGGAGCGGCGGCGTCTTTCTTCCGCCATTGCTGACGAGGCGGAGGAGGAGGCATGCTGCTCGGACGCACCGGAGCAGGCGGAGAAGGAGGCGGAGTGCCCCTACACGCGAGAGGAGCCGGAGAAGGAGGCAGAGTGCCCTGATCACTCGCTGGAGGAGTAGGAGGAGGAGGAGGCGGAGTGCCCTGACTCGCCGGAGGAGGAGGAGGAGGAGGAGGCGGAGGCGTCCAGTTCGGAAGCTTGATGTGCTCCTTCCGCCATAGACATGGAGTCTTCAGAGCAAGATCCAGCTGAGTCTCCCCTTCACCTGTAGGGTGGTCAAGCTCGAGCTCATCAAATCCCTCCGTTATTTCATCCACCATCACACCAACATAGCCTTATGGAATCGAACGACAGTGAAAAGTTGCGTCGGGTTCAGGAGGTGCAACAGAGCCGACATCCGCCTTGACTTTGAGGTTCTGCCATTGCGTCATAAGCTGGCAATGTTGAGCCTCCGTGATAGCATCCACGGGGTAGCTAGGAGCCATGAAGTCAGGCTGCTGAACGAGCTCGGTGGAGGCCACGCTGCTTCTTCGCTGAGATGGCAGGGTAGCTTCTGGGCTAGCCCCGGCACCTTGCTGGCTCTCAACTTGGTCCTCTAGCTTCTGTAGTTCACTCTGCTCCAGTTTCCTCTTCCTCTCCCAGGTTTTGTAACCGTCTGCGCCGGGAAACCAAACCTTCCACGCAACAGAGCCTGGCGTGCCTCGTGTTCGTCCAGGGTGCTCAGGATTCCCGAGGGCCTCGGTGAGCTCGTCATTCTCTCTGTCGGGAACGAACGACCCTTGCTGCGCTCCGGCGATACACTTCTGAAGCTTCTTGACGGGTATTTCAAGTTGCTCGTCCGTCCAAACGCACTTCCCTATTTTAGGGTCCAAGGTTCCCCCAACCCAGAAGAACCAAGTCCTTGAATGGTCTGGCCAATTCAATGTCTCTGGTTCGACCCCTTTAGCAAGCAGGTCATTCTCAGCCTTGTCCCACAACGGCCGGGCTTTGAGGTAGCCACCTGACCCCGTGCGATGGTGAAACTTTTTCTTTGCAACATTGTTCTTGTTTGTCTCTGACATCTTCTTACTCTTGTCCGATGTCTTGTAGGCCACAAATGCGGGCCAGTGATCTCTTAGCTTCTCAAATCGGCCGGTGAATTCTGGAGTCTTCTCTTTGTTGACATACGTTGATTTCAACTCATTCTTCCACCTCCTGAATAGATCTGCCATCTTCTTAAGAGCATGAGCCTTGACCAATGGCTCTATAACTGGCTTATCCGGATCCTCCTCTGGCGGTAGGGTGAAATTTGCCTTCAACACTTTCCAAAGATCATCTTTCTGTCTATCGTTGACATAAGGAACTTGAGGGTCTACGTTCTTAGGCTGATTCCATAGCTGGATGCTGATCGGGATCATGCCCATAACAATAGCCCCGCACTGAGCAGAAAATGCTTCCTTGGTCCGCCTGGGTTCAATCGGTTGGCCATCGTTCGCGATTGCTATGATTGTGAACCTTTCATCCTGGCGCAACCTTTTCTTTAGGCCTCGTCTCGTTACCAAAGTTTGGCTCGATCCGGAGGGCTATAAAAGAAGAAGAGTTAATATATGTACATATCAAAACAATTAATGCATTAATTAGCTAGTCAGCACAGGCTTAATTAATATATATACCTCACCGGACTTTGCAACACCTCCCTCCTCCGTCCGGTCACCGGAGTCGTCATGACGGTCTCCTTCTTCCACCGGTATTCGGTCACCGGAGACATCATGATCACGTCCTTCCTCCTCCATTGTTCGATCACCGGACCCTGCTTCACCCTCTCCTTCCAGACTATCGGTGTCGTTGAGATACGACAAGATATCACCTCCGTCGAGGATTATGTCCCCCAACAACTGTTATGTTTCCAAGTCTCTATGCTCCATAGTTTCTGCAAATATTACAACATGGCAATTAATATACAAGCATGAGAGATGGATATATAAGTGGCAAACATAGACCTAGCTAGCTAATCACAACAAGGAATATTAATTAGTGGCCTCGAAGACAACGCTTCTAGGGTTCGGGGTGGCCTCGACGACAACGCTCTTTTGACTTGGTAAATTTGGGTGGCCTTGGGAACACTTCTAGGGTTTGGGGTGGCCTCGACGCTTCTAGGGTTTGGGGTGGCCTCGACGCTTCTAGGTTTTGGGGTGGCCTCGGCAACGCCTCTTGGGTTTGGGTAAGACTTCGTATTCCCACAGCAAGGGCATGGACAACACATAAAACCGTTCCGCTTGTTTGCCTCAGCCACTGCGAGAAAATTATGTAGGCCCTCAATGTACTCGGAGGTGCATCTGTTACCGTACATCCATTGCCGGTTCATCTGCGTGCATTACTAAAACCATTACAGAACATCATGAATAGATAAGTGACCAAATTAATAGAAGTTCATCATCACATTAAAACCAAAGTACATACATAGTTCTCATTGAACAACATATAGCTCTCCAGAGCATCTAATTAAACCATACATTGAAACTATGTAAAACATTTTCAATGCAACAACAAATGCGATCATAATCGCAACCAAGGTAACAATTGATCCAATGGCATAATGATACCAAGCCTCGGTATGAGGCATATTTTCTAATCTTCAAGCGCATTGCATCCATCTTGATCTTGTGATCATCGACGACATTCGCAACATGCAACTCAAATATCATCTTCACCTCCTCAATTTTTTTAATTTTTCCTTCAAGTAATTGTTTTCCTCTTCAACTAAATTTAACCTCTCGACAATAGGGTCGGATGGAATTTCCGGTTCACATACCTCCTAGATAAAAAAAATCTATGTCACCTTGGTCGGCATAATTGTCATAAACAATAAATGAACCAAATAGTTATAAAAGATAATATATACCACATCTGAATCATAGACAGGACGAGGGCCGACGGAGGCGGATACCAAAACCATCGCACTATATAATAACAAACAATAATAAAAGTAAGAAAATCACACAAGTATCTATCTAAATCATACAAGTAAGATCTTTTTTCTTTTAGAAAGAAGATAAGTTCAAGAGGCTCACCACGGTGGTGCCGGCGACGAGATCGGCGCGGGCGATCGACGGTGGTGAGGACGGGGACGGGATAGGACGGACCGCCAAACCTAGACAAATCTCGAGGAAAATGGAGCTTGGACAAAGAGCTTCGAGAGGAGAAAGCTTAAGTGTGGCTCGGGCATTTCAACGAACACCTCATGTGCATAGGAGGTGAGATAGAGCACCAGAAAGCTCTTGATACATCTCCAACGTATCTAGAATTTTTGATTGTTCCATGCTATTATATTATCTGTTTTGGATGTTTAATGGGCTTTATTATGCACTTTTATATTATTTTTGGGACTAACCTATTAACCGAAGGCCCAGTGCAATTTGCTGTTTTTTGTGCCTATTTCAGTGTTTCGCAGAAAAGGAATATCAAACGGAGTCCAAACGGAAGAAACCTTCGGGAGAGTTATTTTTGGAACAAACGTGATCCAGGAGACTTGGAGTGGACGTCTAGAAAGAAGCAAGGCGGCCACGAGGCAGGAGGGCGCACCCAGGGGGGTAGGCGCGCCCCCACCCTCGTGGGCCCCTCGTGGCTCCACCGACCTACTTCTTCCTCCTATATGTACTCATATACCCTGAAAACATCCGAGAGCACCACGAAACCCTATTTCCACTGCCGCAACCTTCTGTACCCGTGAGATCCCATCTTGTGGCCTTTTCCGGCGCTCCGCCGGAGGGGGAATCGATCATGGAGGGCTTCTACATCAACACCATAGCCTCTCCGATGATGTGTGAGTAGTTTACCACAGACCTTCGGGTCCATAGTTATTAGCTAGATGGCTTCTTCTCTCTCTTTGGATCTCAATACAAAGTTCTCCTCGATCTTCCTGGAGATCTATTCGATGTAATTCTTTTTGCGGTGTGTTTGTCGAGATCCGATGAATTGTGGGTTTATGATCAAGATTATCTATGAACAATATTTGATTCTTCTCTGAATTCTTTTATGCATGATTTAATTATCTTTGCAAGTCTCTTCGAATTATCAGTTTGGTTTGGCCTACTAGATTGATCTTTCTTTCCATGGGAGAAGTGCTTAGCTTTGGGTTCAATCTTGTGGTGTACTTTCCCAGTGACAGCAGGGGCAGCAAGGCACGTATTGTATTGTTGCCATCGAGGATAAAAAGATGAGGTTTATATCATATTGCTTGAGTTTATCCCTCTACATCATGTCATCTTGCCTAATGCGTTACTCTGTTCTTATGAACTTAATACTCTAGATGCATGCTGGATAGCGGTCAATGTGTGGAGTAATAGTAGTAGATGTAGAATCGTTTCGGTCTAGTTGTCGCGGACGTGATGCCTATATACATGATCATGCCTAGATATTCTCATAACTAGGCACTTTTCTATCAATTGCTCGACGGTAATTCGTTCACCCACCGTAAATTATGCTATCTTGAGAGAAGCCACTAGTGAAACCTATGGCCCCCGGGTCTATCTTCCATCATATTATTTTCCTATCAATACTATTCCTTCCGTATTTTATTTTGCAATCTTTACTTTCCAATCTATATCATAAAAATACCAAAAATATTTATCTTGTTATCTCTATCAGATCTCACTTTTGCAAGTGGCCTTGAAGGGATTGACAACCCCTTTATCGCGTTGGTTGCAAGGTTCTTATTTGTTTGTGTAGGTATGAGGCGACTTGCGTGTAACCTCCTATTGGATTGACTTGGTTCTCAAAAACTGAGGGAAATACTTACGCTACTTTGCTGCATCACCCTTTCCTCTTCAAGGGAAAACCAACGCATGCTCAAGAGGTAGCAGCTCTCCAACGGCCGGCCAGAAAAATAGAGGAGTGGAGTGCTCTGCTCGGGCGAGGGGGTATATATAGGCATCACATTGGTCCCGGTTCCTCATTGGTCCCGGTTCGTGGCTGGAACCGGGACCAAAGCACCCCCTTTGGTCTCGGTTCCAGCCACTGATACGTCTCCAACGTATCTATAATTTTTGATTGCTCCATGCTATATTATCTACTGTTTTGGACATTATTGGGCTTTATTATCCACTTTTATATTATTTTTGGGACTAACCTATCAACCGGAGGCCCAGCCCAGAATTGTTGGTTTTTGCCTATCCCAGAGTTTCGCACAAAAGGAATATCAAACGCAGTCCAAACGGAATGAAACCTTCGGGAACGTGATTTTCAGAACGAACAAGATCTAGGAGACTTGGACCCTACGTCAAGAAATAAAGGAGGAGGCCACGAGGTAGGGGGGCGCGCCCTCCACCCTCGTGGGCCCCCTATTGATCCACCGATGTACTCCTTCCTCCTATATATACCTACGTACCCCCAAACGATCAGATACGGAGCCAAAAAGCGAATTCCATCGCCGCAACCTTCTGTACCCATGAGATCCCATCTTGGGGCCTGTTCCGGAGCTCTGCCGGATGGGGCATCGATAACGGAGGGCTTCTACATCATCACCATAGCCCCTCCGATGAAGTGTGAGTAGTTTACCTCAGACCTTCGGGTCCATAGTTATTAGCTAGATGGCTTCTTCTCTCTTTTTGGATCTCAATACAATGTTCTCCCCCTCTCTTGTGGAGATCTATTCGATGTAATCTTCTTTTGCGGTGTGTTTGTTGAGACCGATGAATTGTGGGTTTATGATCAAGTTTATCTATGAACAATATTTGAATCTTCTCTGAATTCTTTTATGTATGATTGGTTATCTTTGCAAGTCTCTTCGAATTATTAGTTTGGTTTGGCCTACTAGATTGATCTTTCTTGCAATGGGAGAAGTGCTTAGCTTTGGGTTCAATCTTGCGGTGTCCTTTCCCAGTGACAGTAGGGGCAGCAAGGCACGTATTGTATTGTTGCCATCGAGGATAACAAGATGGTTTTTTTTATCATATTGCATGTATTTATCCATCTACATCATGTCATCTTGGTTAAGGCGTTACTCTGTTTTTATGAACTTAATACTCTAGATGCATGCTGGATAACGGTCGATGAGTGGAGTAATAGTAGTAGATGCAGGCAGGAGTCGGTCTACTTGTCTCGGACGTGATGCCTATATACATGATCATACCTAGATATTCTCATAACTATGCTCAATTCTGTCAATTGCTCAACAGTAATTTGTTCACCCACCGTAAAATACTTATGCTCTCGAGAGAAGCCACTAGTGAAACCTATGGCCCCCGGGTCTATCTTCATCATATTAATCTTCCAATACTTAGTTATTTCCTTTGCTTTTTTACTTTGCTTTTATTTTACGTTGCATCTTTATCACAAAAATACCAAAAATATTATCCTATCATATCTATCAGATCTCACTCTCGTAAGTGACCGTGTGGGGATTGACAACCCCTTATCGCGTTGGTTCCGAGGATTTATTTGTTTTGTGTAGGTGCGAGGGACTCGCGCGTAGCCTCCTACTCGATTGATACCTTGGTTCTCAAAAACTGAGGGACATACTTACGCTACTTTGCTGCATCACCCTTCCCTCTTCAAGGGAAAACCAACGCAGTGCTTAAGAGGTAGCAAGAAGGATTTCTGGCGCCGTTGCCGGGGAGGTCTACGCTAAAGTCAACATACCAAGTACCCATCACAAACCCTTATCTCCCGCACTACATTATTTGCCATTTGCCTCTCGTTTTCCTATCCCCCACTTCACCCTTGCCGTTTTATTCGCCCTCTCTTTTTCATTCGCCTGTTTTTCGCTTGCTTTTTGTTTGCTCGTGTGTTGGATTGCTTGTTTGTCAAGATGGCTCAAGATAATACCAAATCATGCGACTTTACCAATACTAACAATAATGATTTACTTAGCACTCCGATTGCTCCTCTTACAAATACCGAATCTTGTGAAATCAATGTTGCTTTGTTGAATCTTGTCATGAAAGATCAATTCGCCGGCCTTCCTAGTGAAGATGCCGCTACTCATCTAAATAGCTTCGTTGATTTGTGTGATATGCAAAAGAAGAAAGATGTGGACAATGATATTGTTAAATTGAAGCTATTTCCTTTTTCGCTTAGAGATCGTGCTAAAGCTTGGTTTTCGTCTTTGCTTAAAAATAGTATTGATTCATGGAATAAGTGCAAAGATGCTTTTATCTCTAAATATTTTCCTCCCGCTAAGATCATCTCTCTTAGAAACGATATTATGAATTTTAAGCAACTTGATTATGAACATGTTGCACAAGCTTGGGAGAGGATGAAATTAATGATACGTAATTGCCCTACTGATGGTTTGAATTTATGGATGATTATACAAAACTTTTATGCCGGATTGAATTTTGCTTCTAGAAATCTTTTAGATTCGGCCGCAGGAGGCACTTTTATGGAAATCACTTTAGGAGAAGCAACTAAACTCCTAGATAATATTATGGTTAATTATTCTCAATGGCACACTGAAAGATCTACTAATAAAAAAGTGCATGCGATAGAAGAAATTAATGTTTTGAGTGGAAAGTTGGATAAACTTATGAAATTATTTGCTACTAAGAGTTTTTCTTCCGATCCTAATGATATGCCTTTGTCTACTTTGATTGAGAATAATAATGAATCTATGGATGTGAATTTTGTTGGTAGGAATAATTTTGGTAACAACGCGTATAGAGGAAACTTTAATCCAAGGCCTTATCCTAGCAATTCCTCTAATAATTATGGTAATTCCTACAACAACTCTTATGGAAATTTTAATAAGATGCCCTCTGAATTTGAGACTAGTGTTAAAGAGTTTATGAATTCACAAAAGAATTTCAATGCTTTGCTTGAAGAGAAATTGCTTAAAGTTGATGAATTGGCTAGGAACGTTGATAGAATTTCTCTTGATGTTGATTTTTTAAAACTTAGATCTATTCCTCCTAAGCATGATATCAATGAGTCTCTCAATGCCATGAGAATTTCCATTGATGAGTGCAAAGAAAGAACCGCTAGGATGCGTGCTAAGAAAGATTGCTTTATGAAAGCGTGTTCTTCAAATTTCTATGAAAATAAAGATGAAGATCTAAAAGTTATTGATGTGTCTCCTATTAAATCCTTGTTTTGCAATATGAATCTTGATAATGATGAGACTGAATATGATCCACCTTTACCTAGAAGGCATTCTAAAAATTCGGAGTTTTTAGATCTTGATGCTAAAATTGATAAAAGTGGGATTGAAGAAATCAAAACATTAGATGTTAATAAACCCACTATTTTGGATTTCAAGGAATTTAATTATGATAATTTTTCTTTGATAGATTGTATTTCCTTGTTGCAATCCGTGCTAAATTCTCCTCATGCTTATAGTCAAAATAAAGCTTTTACCAAACATATCGTTGATGCCTTGATGCAATCTTATGAAGAAAAAAACTTGAGTTGGAAGTTTCTATCCCTAGAAACTTTATGATGAGTGGGAACCTACTATTAAAATTAAGATTAAGGATCATGAGTTCTATTCTTTATGTGATTTGGGTGCTAGTGTTTCCACTATCCTCAAAACTTTGTGCGATTTGCTAGATTTCCGTGATTTTGATGATTGCTCTCTAAACTTGCACCTTGCGGATTCCATTATTAAGAAACCTATGGGAAGAATTAATGATGTTCTTATTGTTGCAAATAGGAACTATGTGCCTGTAGATTTTATTGTTCTCGATATAGATTGCAATCCTTCATGCCCTATTATTCTTGGTAGACCTTTCCTTAGAACGATTGGTGCAATTATTGATATGAAGGAAGGGAATATTAGATTCCAATTTCCATTAAAGAAAGGCATGGAACACTTCCCTAGGAAGAAAATAAAATTGCCATATGAATCTATCATGAGAGCCACTTATGGATTTCCTACCAAAGATGGCAATACCTAGATCTATCCTTGCTTCTATGCCTAGCTAGGGGCGTTAAACGATAGCGCTTGTTGGGAGGCAACCCAATTTTATTTTTAGTTTTTTGCTTTTTGCTTCTGTTTAGGAATAAATATTTGTTCTAGCCTCTGGTTAGATGTGTTTTTATGTTTTAATTAGTGTTTGTGCCAAGTTAAACCTATAGGATCTTCTTGGATGATAGTTATTTGATCTTGCAGAAATTGCCAGAAACTTTCTGTTCACGAAAACAATTGTTAAAAATCACCAGAACGTGATAAAATACGGATTCCAATTGCTGCTGATCAATAAACAAATTGTCTAGGTCGTACTATTTTGGCTGATTTTGTGAAGTTCCAGAAGTTTGCGTTAGTTACAGATTACTACAGACTGTTCTGTTTTTGACATATTCTGTTTTTCGTGTGTTGTTTGCTTATTTTGATGAATCTATGGCTAGTAAAATAGTTTATAAACCATAGAGAAGTTGGAATACAGTAGGTTTAATACCAATATAAATAAAGAATGAGTTCATTACAGTACCTTGAAGTGGTCTTTTGTTTTCTTTCGCTAACGGAGCTCACGAGATTTTCTGTTGAGTTTTGTGTTGTGAAGTTTTCAAGTTTTGGGTGAAAGATTAGATGGATTATGGAACAAGGAGTGGCAAGAGCCTAAGCTTGGGGATGCCCATGGCACCCCCAAGATAATCTAAGGACACCAAAAAGCCAAAGCTTGGGGATGCCCTGGAAGGCATCCCCTCTTTCGTATACTTCCATCAGTAACTTTACTTGGAGCTATATTTTTATTCACCACATGATATGTGTTTTGCTTGGAGCGTCTTGTATGATTTGAGTCTTTGCTTTTTAGTTTACCACAATCATCCTTGCTGTACACACCTTTTGAGAGAGCCATACATGATTTGGAATTTGTTAGAATACTCTATGTGCTTCGCTTATATCTTTTGAGTTATATAGTTTTGCTCTAGTGCTTCACTTATATCTTTTAGAGCACGGTGGTGGATTTGTTTTATAGAAACTATTGATCTCTCATGCTTCACTTAGATTATTTTGAGAGTCTTAAATAGCATGGTAATTTGTTTAAATAATCCTAATATGCTTGGTATTCAAGATTAGTAAAAACTTTCTTATGAGTGTGTTGAATACTAAGAAAAGTTTGATGCTTGATAATTGTTTTGAGATATAAAGATGGTGATATTAGAGTCATGCTAGTTGAGTAGTTGTGAATTTGAGAGATACTTGTGTTAAAGTTTGTGATTCCCGTAGCATGCACGTATGGTGAACCGTTATGTGATGAAGTCGGAGCATAATTTATTTATTGATTGTCTTCCTTATGAGTGGCGGTCGGGGACGAGCGATGGTCTTTTCCTACCAATCTATCCCCCTAGGAGCATGCGCATAATACTTTGCTTTGATAACTTGTAGATTTTTGCAATAAGTATATGAGTTCTTTATCGCTAATGTTGAGTCCATGGATTATACGCACTTTCTTCCTTCCACCATTGCTAGCCTCTCTAATACCGCACACTTTTCGTCGGTATCATACACCCACCATAAACCTTCCTCAAAACAGCCACCATACCTACCTATCATGGCATTTCCATAGCCATTCCGAGATATATTGCCATGCAACTTTCCACTGTTCCGTTTATTATGACACGCTCCATCATTGTCATATTGCTTTGCATGATCATGTAGTTGACATCGTATTTGTGGCAAAGCCATCGTTCATAATTCTTCCATACATGTCACTCTTGATTCATTGCATATCCCGGTACACCACCGGAGGCATTCATATCGAGTCATATTTTGTTCTAAGTATCGAGTTGTAATTGTTGAGTTGTAAGAAAATAAAAGTGTGATGATCTTCATTTTTAGAGCATTGTCCCAAGTGAGGAAAAGGATAATGGAGACTATGATTCCCCCACAAGTCGGGATGAGACTCCGGACGAAAAAAGAAAAAAGAAAAAAAAAGAAAAAAGAGGCCATAAAAAAGAGAGAGAAAAGGCCCAAATAAAAAAAATGAGAGAAAAAGAGAGAAGGGACAATGTTACTATCCTTTTACCACACTTGTGCTTCAAAGTAGCACCATGATCTTCATGATAGAGAGTCTCTCATTTTGTCACGTTCATATACTAGTGGGAATTTTTCATTATAGAACTTGGCTTGTATATTCCAATGATGGGCTTCCTCAAAATGCCCTAGGTCTTCGTGAGCAAGCGAGTTGGATGCACACCCACTTAGTTTCTTTTGTTGAGCTTTCATATACTTATAGCTCTAAGTGCATCCGTTGCATGGCAATCCCTACTCACTCACATTGATATCTATTGATGGGCATCTCCATAGCCCGTTGATACGCCTAGTTGATGTGAGACTATCTTCTCCCTTTTTGTCTTCTCCACAACCACCATTCTATTCCACATATAGTGCTATGTCCATGGCTCACGCTCATGTATTGCGTGAAGATTGAAAAAGTTTGAGAACGTCAAAAGTATGAAACAATTGCTTGGCTTGTCATCGGGGTTGTGCATGATTTAAATATTTTGTGTGGTGAAGATAGAGCATAGCCAGACTATATGATTTTGTAGGGATAACTTTCTTTGGCCATGTTATTTTGAGAAGACATAATTGCTTTGTTAGTATGCTTGAAGTATTATTATTTTTATGTCAATATTAAACTTTTGTCTTGAATCTTTCGGATCTGAATATTCATACCACAATTAAGAAGAATTACATTGAAATTATGCCAAGTAGCACTCCGCATCAAAAATTCTGTTTTTATCATTTACCTACTCGAGGACGAGCAGGAATTAAGCTTGGGGATGCTTGATACGTCTCCAACGTATCTATAATTTTTGATTGCTCCATGCTATATTATCTACTGTTTTGGACATTATTGGGCTTTATTATTCACTTTTATATTATTTTTGGGACTAACCTATTAACCGGAGGCCCAGCCCAGAATTGCTGTTTTTTGCCTATTTCAGAGTTTCGCAGAAAAGGAATATCAAACGGAGTCCAAACGGAATGAAACCTTCGGGAACGTGATTTTCAGAACGAACAAGATCCAGGAGACTTGGACCCTACGTCAAGAAATAAAGGAGGAGGCCACGAGGTAGGGGGCGCGCCTACCCCCCAGGGCGCGCCCTCCACCCTCGTGGGGCCCCCTGTTGCTCCACCGACGTACTCCTTCCTCCTATATATACCTACGTACCCCCAAACGATCAGATACGGAGCCAAAAACCTAATTCCACCGCCGCAACCTTCTGTACCCACGAGATCCCATCTTGGGGCCTGTTCCGGAGCTCCGCCGGAGGGGGCATCGATCACGGAGGGCTTCTACATCATCACCATAGCCCCTCCGATGAAGTGTGAGTAGTTTACCTCAGACCTTCGGGTCCATAGTTATTAGCTAGATGGCTTCTTCTCTCTTTTTGGATCTCAATACAATGTTCTCCCCCTCTCTCGTGGAGATCTATTCGATGTAATCTTCTTTTGCGGTGTGTTTGTTGAGACCGATGAATTGTGGGTTTATGATCAAGTTTATCTATGAACAATATTTGAATCTTCTCTGAATTCTTTTATGTATGATTGGTTATCTTTGCAAGTCTCTTCGAATTATCAGTTTGGTTTGGCCTACTAGATTGATCTTTCTTGCAATGGGAGAAGTGCTTAGCTTTGGGTTCAATCTTGCGGTGTCCTTTCCCAGTGACAGTAGGGGCAGCAAGGCACGTATTGTATTGTTGCCATCGAGGATAACAAGATGGTTTTTTTATCATATTGCATGAATTTATCCCTCTACATCATGTCATCTTGCTTAAGGCGTCACTCTGTTTTTATGAACTTAATACTCTAGATGCATGCTGGATAGCGGTCGATGAGTGGAGTAATAGTAGTAGATGCAGGCAGGAGTCGGTCTACTTGTCTCGGACGTGATGCCTATATACATGATCATACCTAGATATTCTCATAACTATGCTCAATTCTGTCAATTGCTCAACAGTAATTTGTTCACCCACCGTAAAATACTTATGCTCTCGAGAGAAGCCACTAGTGAAACCTATGGCCCCCGGGTCTATCTTCATCATATTAATCATCCAATACTTAGTTATTTCCTTTGCTTTTTTACTTTGCTTTTATTTTACTTTGCATCTTTATCACAAAAATACCAAAAATATTATCCTATCATATCTATCAGATATCACTCTCATAAGTGACCGTGTAGGGATTGACAACCCCTTATCGCGTTGGTTGCGAGGATTTATTTGTTTTGTGTAGGTGCGAGGGACTCGCGCGTAGCCTCCTACTGGCTTGATACCTTGGTTCTCAAAAACTGAGGGAAATACTTACGCTACTTTGCTGCATCACCCTTTCCTCTTCAAGGGAAAACCAACGCAGTGCTCAAGAGGTAGCAGCCACGAACCAGGACCAATGGTTGTGGGCCAGGAGCAAGACCCATTGGTCCCGGTTCATGTCTGGAACCGGGACCAAAGGATCCAGACAAACCGGAACCAATGCCCCACAAGGCCTGGCCGCCCCCCTGGCCTCACGAACCGGGACCTATGCCCCCATGGAGGAAGAGGAATCTAGAGCAGAGGAAGAGGAAACCGGAGCGGAGCGAACTGCAGAAGCTGAATGCAAGGGTACAAAAGCTAGAGGAACAAGTTGAGAGCCAGCGAGGTGCCGGAGCTACCCCCGAAGCTACCCCACCATCTCAGCGGAGAAGCAGAGTGGCTTCCACAGAGCTCGTTCAGCAGCCTGACTTCACGGCTCCTAGCTACCTTGTGCATGCTATCACGGAGGCTCAGCATTGCTAGCTTATGACGCAATGGCAGCACCTCAAAGTCAAGGCGGCTGTCGGCTCTGTTGCACCTCCTGAACCCGACGTAACTTTTCAATGCCGTCCGATTCCACAAGCCTATGATGTTGTGATGGTGGATGAAGTAACAGAGGGATTTGAGGAGCTCGAGCTTGACTACCCTACAGGTGAAGGGGATACTCAGCTGGGTCTTGCGCTGAAGACTCCATGTCCATGGCGGAAGGAGCACATCAAGCTTCCGAATTGGACGCCTCTGCCTCCGGTGAGTCAGGGCACTCCGCCTCCTCCTCCTCCTCCGACAGTGATCAGGGCACTCCACCTCCTTCTCCGGCTGCTCCGGCGCGTGAGGGAGGGACTCCGCCTCCTTCTCCTCCTGCTCCAGCGCGTCCGAGCAGCCCACCTCCTCCTCCGCCTCGTCAGCAACGGCGGAAGACAGAAGCCGCCGCTCTGGCTGCTCCGGCGAGTCGGAGCACTCCGCCTCCTTCTACTACTCATCGGCAGCAACAGAAGAGAGACGCCGCCGCTCCGGCGTCTAGCAGTACAACCAGAGGCGGGAGTCAATATAGATTCGGTCCATCTCTCAAGTCTCTAGAGAAGTTACCATACGAGATGACCGAGGAGGAAAAAACGAAGATCTGTAAAGCCCAAGTGAAGGACTTTTTTTTGCAAAGAAACATCAACCTCCGGAGGAGAAGATAAATCCGGTGAAGTTGGAGTGCACTTTGGATGCCCTGAAGCAACCACCACCGCCACCGCCGCAAACCAACTATGAGCGCATTATTGAAAGGACATATAAGGAAGCGGAGCGGTCGGGAAGTACTTGCAGTGATCGAAGGTTAGCAGAACGAAGAAGTGGGAAAAAATTCCCCAGCTCGGCGAACAAGTGAACCAATCGTGGCCCCCCGCTCAAGGTGTCTAGCAATATCGTCGCTAATCATCCGGGGATGGTGCCCGGTACCAATCCTGCAGATTACCTGCCAGAAGATGCACATTTTGATACAATGGAGGTGGACAAATTCAAATATCGGTACGCGAAGCCTCTCGTGAAACCTGGTCATCCTCCTCTAACAACGATGATGCGAAGATTCCATGAGTGGTACATGGACACCTGTAGCGAGTCTGGGAAGGATAGTATGACGCTGAGAGTTAAAGAGGAGCACGACCTCGTTGGAATTGATCTGTTGTCTGTTCCATTTGAGGAGTTCTTCCAGGTTTTCAATCAAAAGGCCCTTGATAAAATAATAGTCACTTGCTACTGCCAGTAAGTACTACTTCTGTAATTAAGTCTCTATATATAGCTCAGCTCTTTCATTGCATGTATATATAATTATCCTCAGTATATTATGCAGATCATCGAATGCAGAAAAACACAAATCTATGATATTGGGTTCATTAACACAAATCTCATAGATGAATGGACGGTTAAATATAATGCCAAAGAAACCAAGGCCAACTTGCTACAATCGTTGCTTCAAAATCAAAACAAAGATAAAATACTCTTTCCTTACAACTTCAAGTGAGTGTTACTATCTTGTGCATATTCGGTTTCCCTTATTACTCGAGGTTATAGTAATGTAATTGATGAGTTATGCATGCGTGCGCAGCTTCCACTTTATTCTCCTAGAGATTAAGCTTGAGCAGGGACTAGTAACCGATAGACTCGAGACGAAAAGATCTCGGGGAGTATGCGGCCATGACTAAAATGCTCGAGAAGTAAGTTCAATCGATCATTATCGCACCATATCGACAACTTTGTTCATTTCCTGATATCAAGTAATTGTTTTCTTTGTCTGGAAGGGTTTGGCAAGAGTTCACCGCAGAAGCTCCGGGACTGTCGGGGGAGCTGCGATTTACACACCCGAAAGTAAGTACTACTAGCTAGTTCTACGCATCTCCCATTGATTCTAGCTAGTTTCATCAATACCACTTAGCATGCTTGCTTATTAGTTTGATTGACCTCTATTTCTTGTAAAGTGGTTGTGGCAGGAAGGCGGGAATGATTTTTGTGGATACGACATTTGCGAGTTCATCCGCCACACGACCTGTGAGCGGGGCTACTCTAAAAAAGATTATGAAGTGCGTAAGCAATAATATTCACAATTTTATTTTATTACCATCATTTGTGTTGAGTTTCATTCATATATATGTATTGACCCCCTTCTTCAAATTAGATGTGGCAGATGCGGGATGAACTCCTACCACAAGATCGCATAAATGCAATTCAAGAGGAATTGGTGGGATTCTTTCTTGACCACGTCATCAATATAGCAGGAGAATACCATGTGGAACTTGACTTCAGATGTTAGGGATTGTAAGAGATCTTATATTGTATATATGTAGCTAGTAGCGTTAGATAGATATACAAAAACTTGTTGTTCGACCAATCTCTCAGAGAAGGAGGAGGTCGATCACTTCTCTCTGTATATATATGTTCATGACGATCTTGTATACTTAATGGTTTCCTTCATTTCCTTACTAGCTAGCGTGTCGCGAGTTCTCTCTATACGTATAGTACGTAGCGTCGACCAAGCACGGAGATAAGAGAGGTCACTTCTCTCTATTACCTAGCTAAAACAATATATGAAACCCCTAAACTAACCCTACAAAACCCCCAAAAAGCCCAACCCCCCCCCTTTCAAAAACAAAAACAAAAACCCCAGCCCCTGAACTGCTGACGCGTGGATGCTTTTTGTTCCCGGTTGGTGCTACCAACCGGGACAAAAGGCCATCCTGCCTAGGCAAGCCGCAACGGCCACGTGGAGCCCCATCTGTCCCTGTTCATAGGCGAACCGGGACAAATGGGCATCTGGAACCGGGACAAATGGGCCTTTTTCTACTAGTGCTAGCGCCGCCACCGCGGTTACCCCTCCCCCTCCCTCCTGCTAGAGGGGCGCCTGGCGTTGGCGCGCGGCCCCGATGGAGGTGGTGGTGGGGATCTGACGCTTCCTCCTCGGATGGAGGGCTGCGGCCCCGGTCGATGGCGCGCGGTTTGGCCTGGGCGGCGCGCGGCCTCCCACGACTGTGTGGGCAGCGTGGAGGTCGCGGTCGACGGCGCAGCGGTGGCTCCTCGCAGTTCGCCGGGCACCATGGTGGAGCTTTGGTGCTGGCCCGATCTGCTCCGATCCGTGCCGGCGTTGGTCCCTGGTGGCAGCGTTCCTCGTCCCATGGTGCCACATGGCCGGATCTGGTGTTTGGGTGTGGTTCCAGGAGAAACCCCTGGCCGGGGCGGCGGCCCCCCAAAGTCGACGTCTTTGGCGCCAATCCCTCCTTGGAGCCATTGGGGGTGGACCCTCCCCCTCCCGGCTCCTCACTCAGCTCCGGCGAAAGTTGGTTCTCCCTTGGTCTGGGCGTCGACAGCACCTCGGTGGAGTGCTCCTTTTTGAAGGCGGCGGTCGGGATTTGCTCTTAGTGGTGGAGCGGTCGGTGTCTCGGTTCCGAAGCATGACGGCCTGGTTTTCCTGCTGCATCCTGCTTGGCCCCGCCCATGCGTTGTGATGCTTCTTCTGTCTTCTTCATGGTTGCGCGCCTTCGTCCGACAGCTCACGTCCCGTGCTCTATGCTGCCTCTGCCGACTTTGCTTCTCATCTGGTTGGTCTTTCGTTGCTCGTGGGTCAGCGCTGTCCGCTTCTCCTATGGCAGCTCGGTCACCTTGAGCTGGGCACCAGTGCGGCACCCGTTGAGCCTGGGTGAAAGGGTAGTGGCCCTTTGCAATGGTGGAGACAGTTCAAGTGTTGCCAAAGTATGTCCGTGGATGTAGTCGGCGCTCAATGCTTGCATGTCGTGTACCTCCTCCCGAGCACTTAGTTGGCTACTTGGTGTAGGCGTAGTGCTGGTCATCGGTAACGGTGTGCTCTGGTGTTGCCATTGTGCTGTTTTGCCTAGCACCTTGTATCTTCTTTCTGCTTTGCTTTGCATTCACACCCTTTGTAATGTGGTGCCCTTGTAATCCTGGCCGGTTGATGGCTTTGTTAATGTGGCACCCCGGCTCAGAGAAACCGGAACGCCCCGTATTCCAGCCCAGAGATCGAGGAGAAGTCTCTGGAATACGACACTGCTTGACATAGAACAAATCAACTCTTATTACAAGAATAATAATACAAGGGTCTGATGTTAAAAAGAAGCACATCAGCACGGCGACACTACGCCTGCGATACTACACTTGCTCTATGCTAGCAGCGAAACAACTCGTAGCAGCGGAATACT
This sequence comes from Triticum aestivum, assembly GCF_018294505.1. Taxonomy (NCBI): domain Eukaryota; kingdom Viridiplantae; phylum Streptophyta; class Magnoliopsida; order Poales; family Poaceae; genus Triticum; species Triticum aestivum. Next base: position 614,479,710 of record NC_057814.1, read on the forward strand.
TCTAGCAGCGGAACAACGACGAAGGTGGTGAACTCCACTCCGCAGGGACTCTGGCTGGGACACGATCTAGCTCGCACGAACGAAAACCACGACAAGCAAGCAATCAAATCCGGCATGACCTGCAAACTGGCATGACACGCCAGGTAAGTACATTGAATGTACTTGCAAGCTCACAACAACCATAAACATCAAGGCAAGACAATAACATAGCATTAAGCAGGTTAATTAAATTAACATCTACCATGATACGACAGCAACTACTAAGCATGGTATGAACTGATACAATACTGATAAATCACCATCTCAGCTCCCCATAACCATATCTCTCTTGGCTAACCGGCCAAGCAATATACCATCTCGATCACCTCATGATCGAAACCAAACGGTGATCTTTCCGGTGATCACTACCATGACCAACACTAGGTCTCAACCTGTGATCTTTCCGGCGATCACAACCATGACCAACACTTGGTCTCAATCTGTGATCTTTCCGGCGATCACAACCATGACCAACACTTGGTCTCCAACATCATCATCAACATCCTGCCAATCTGTAATGCTCAAAATATCAACAGGTTGATCAAACGGTGTGACCTAGTACGAACTTATGCCCATGACCTAGGACGCGGCTATCGATAGATTAAACACACTTTGCAGAGGTAGCGCACTTTACCCACACCACGGAACCCATGGCCTCGCACTCCCATTCGGGTGGACCAACGATGTTCCGACAAAACCGATCTACTGCCATGACACTCTCCCGGCCACTCCGACTCACTCCCCACTGGGCTAGTCCTGGGTGGCCCCGTGTCTACCAAAGACACAACAGCCACCGTCGTGGCCAAAACAATAAACCGTCCCAAACGGGGACAAGAGCTCTCAATACCAACAAAGGGCACACAAGGTTATGTCTGCTTACCGGGCCAGGGTACCGCACGCCCATAACCTTCCCTCGTTGGATTCACCGACGAGAGGCATGACAATAGCATCGCATTAGGGCCTTCCCATAAAGGCAAATGTGGTTGCACTGGAGAAAGCCCGGTTCGGTGGCACCTGACCAACTTAATGACGAAATTTATCCCCAAAAAAATAACTGGAATGACTGATACTCCGATATCATCTATCAACCTAGAATCCAAGTCATAGCAATATCCAACAAATAATCCAAGCATAATATCATCATCTCAAAATACTCCAAGAGTAGCACAACACTACTGTCATGATGAATCTGAAAACCATAATCGTACTACTCCAATAACAAGTATAAAGCTATTCGGCTAAGATCCACATGTAAACATCATCTCCGAAAATAATACTCCAAGCAATAGAACATCAACTAGCATCATGAAAATAATCATACTGACCACTAATAATCCAAAGGCAGCATGACATCCAAAGTAATACTCCAAAATAATAACAGATACCATCATGGAAATAATCATAATAGCAACTAAGAATCCAAAGGCACATGTCATCCACATAATCATCAAAATATAAGTCCTAGAACTCCAAGCAATATCATGGCAATAGCAAGATCAAAACAATACTCCGAGAAATGCCATGAACAAATCACAAGTAGCTAGAACAATAGGTTAAACAAGTTTAAATAAAGAAACCATGTCACTGCATTGCAATCATGCAAATGGAGGGTGTGGCTTGCCTGGGGTGGAAGAAATCACCGGGAAGAAGTGCGAGAAGCTCGCGGAAAGAATTGCGGGAAAACGTTCTCTCTCGGAGGGGGCTGATTAAGCGCAAGGGAAAAATGGTCATTTTCAGAATGGCAAAACATGGTGAAAAGTTGACCAACAGAACAGGCTCGACGAAATGAAGACGTGGGCTTTGGATTCACCTCAAACGGAGTTGCGAGCGAAAAGTTATAGCCCGACGATGTTCAGGGACCAATCTGTAAAAATAACTCTACAAACAGGCCCCTTAGCTGAAAAACAGAAAACGCATTCTTAGAAAATACGCTTTCACAGCAGAGAAAACGTATTTCTAGCTGTAGTTAAATGAGAATACGCTTTCTCATAAAGAAAACGCATTTGCCACCGAACTAAGACAGAAATACGCTTTCACTAAACGAAAACGTATTTAGACGAAACGCGTTTCCACTTATCTGACGTGGACGGCGGGGTTAGTGGTTGAGGGGCTGACGCGCAGGGCCCACGGCCAGCTGGCAGGGGGGTCGTCGTCTCCTTCTTCTCCTTGCTCGCGCCCGCGCCTGGCCGAGGCAGAGCCGGCCCCGACAGGGCCTGCCGGAGCCAGAGGGTATCTCCGGCGAGGCTCCGCACATGGACGGGCGGGGTGGACCAGGGGTGGACCAGGGCGATGGCAACACGGGCGCCGGCGGACGAGGCCTTCGGGCTCCGGCGAACTCGAAGAACAGAGCCACCGGGGAGGGAAAGGAAGCACTGGAGTGGCTATAGAGTACTAGGGGAGGGCCAAGGTGGTGGAGGAAGAGAGGGAGGGGCTTGGGCTTGTGCCAATGTAGTCGGCAACCGGCGATGGCCGAGGCGGCAATGGGTGGCGAGGAGGAACTCCGGGACTCGGGGAAGTGGACGGGGAGGGGAAGAGGAGTGCGTGATGTCGATTAGTGAGGAGAAACGCGCTCGGGGAAGCCTTATATAGGCAAGGGAGGAGGAGGCGAGCTGGCGTCGCCGCGGACACGTGGCCGGCGCCGTGGATGCGTGTGTGCGCGCATGAACTCGGGGGCAGGCGACGAGGGAGACACAGTTGAGGTCCTCACGGGGCAGAGGCGACGCCGGAGCACGGGGAGGAAGCGGCCAGGGCACACACAAATCCAAACGGCCACTGTGCGCCCGTGGGCACACGGCGGTTTGCGTCGGTGAGCAAGCTGCCGGAGGGGGAGAGGGGTCCAGGGGAACGGCGACGACGAGAGGAAGACGTTGTACACGGTCACGCGCGCGGAGGCGACGAGAGGAGGAGGGGCCCGAGCAAGAATCCATCCTGGGCGCGGCCAACGGCAGCAGAGCGCGCGGACAGGCTTGCCATTAACGCGGTCACCGCGTGCACTGGCATGCAGTGGGGGAAATGAGCTGGAGCGTGTTGTCTAGTGGTAAGTCCTTCTAGGATAGGTCTCAACTACGGTGGTAGTTTGATTAAAAGCGCTCTGGTTAAATGGTAATCATCCTCTGAAGTTTACTGCAGTAAACTTGATCATGAAACAGTGATCAACTGAGGTGAGATTAGAGGCAAATGAGTTGTCTGGTAGATTTAGGTTAGGAAGTACTATAGTCCTGGTAATTATGGAGGGGTTTGGCTCAATGATTATTACCGTTGCTTAACAACTGCATAAATTGGTCCAGAAACAAGATCAGGAAGGAGCACTCACATAGAGTGATGGATTGAGCTGAAAATGAACATGGCAGGGTTATTTGGTGATATGAAGCTTCTGTAAAAATTCATGCCATTTGGAAATACCAAAGTGTGGCACTTGCTTCACAAAGCTTCATTCTGGACAGAAACTTGCAAAAATTCTAGAGGAATAATGGCTTTATGAACCTTTCCCAAAATGGGTGGAGGTAGGTTATATGGATAATAGAAGGCCTAGAAAAATTCGCAGCCATAATGGAGCAATATAAAATATACTTGCTTCACAAACTGAAATTTTGGACAGAATCAAAGAATTGAAGATGAGCTCTCATGGAGGCATGACATGAGCTCTACTTTGGTGGAGGGCTATGATATGATGATATGAGGGATCATGCAAAATGGCAACTCATTTGGATATGCCTAGCTTGCAGCTCCTTCACAAAGCTTCTTTCTGGATAGAAACTTTGGAAAATCATAATTAAATAATTACTAGGCAAATGAGGTTGAATTTTGGCATGTGGCAATTATATGGACAGGAAAAGGTGTCCAAGGAGCTTGAGGTCAATTGGGAAAAGGAAAATAGCACTTGCTTCACAATTTGCCATTTAGGGCAGAATAGGGAATGAATTATTTGAGCATGATGATAAACATGACAAATGAAATATTTTGCCATATTTGAGTAAGATATGACCCAAACAATTTATGAGAATTATTTGGGAATTTTAGGAGTGATGGAAATAAACGTTGCTTCACAACCTAGGGCAATTTGAGTTATTCCTTTAATAGAAAAGGAATATTCCTAATGAAAAGAATATTGGGATTTGGGCTAGGATGAAAATGACAGGGTCTAGGGAAGGGTTTGGGAATGACAAGCCACTCTGGAAACAAAGAAGAGGGCATCTTCTTCAGTTTCCAGACCACGAAGCCACAGAAAACGAAAACTCAAGCAAAAACCTCAGAAAAACAAAAGAAAAAGAAAGGGCCAAAAATCAGGCTGTCACAAACCTTACCCCCTTAAAGAAATCTCGTCCTCGAGATTTTGTTGCTCAGGGAACAAGTATGAAGATACCGACTTAAGGAGACCGTTTCCAACTCGGGTATCCTTTTTCTTATTTTTGTTCCCACTAAATCTTTATCTGACTGGCCCTGGGGTGGTTTGCTTTAATATATCCATATTCTGACAGATCTTACCTTGCTTGTTCATGCTTATACAGGCTCCAATTTCTTTTCAGATCTGTTGACTTAGCTGACTGTGATTGATTCTCACGACTGAAATATATGTCGGTCTCACAAATCCAAGAGTGATTTCCACTGGGCGTGTCATCCGGCACTGACTATCTTTCATGAATTGGTGATCAGATTTTTCTAGTGGACACCCAAGCTCTAACTCCTTGCATTGGGTTTCTCCACTAAATCCCGGTCCTTCGGGTTCCAAACAGTGAGTTGGGTCATAACCGCTTTCCTGATAGATTCTGGCTTATCGCAGAAGTTTCTGAATCATCTTAACTGGTTCCACTCTCTTGAGTATCGGATCCGTACCAAATATTTGATTGTCGACTGTCGTGGCTAGCATAAGAGTTTGACCTGTATGATAATATCTGCAGACTTGACTGACGGTGGTTCTGCACCACGCGGGCCTTGCAACAATTTTCATACCTACATCACTGGTCTTGCTCCTTCATTATTGTTTTCTTGGTATGGATCCTTGGCTAAGAGAGCTGGGTCATATTGCTTCTTCGTATCACCATAGGTACTGTCGGTGCAATTTTTCGGCAATCGTAGCTTATCCTCATTTTTCTGACAGGTTACCCCATTAAATGGCAGGTTCAACACCCCTCAAGTTCGGACCGCATGAAAATGATCATCCGAACCTTTGCAAGAAATCGGCAAATAAATCAGTAGCCACCAGAACGGTCTTTACAACTCAGATCTGGGACATTACTGAAATAACTTAACCACGGCTCAGGACGGCTGAAAAGCAGCCCAGAACATGAGACCGGGTTGATAAGAAGAAGGTGGCAGCTCCCTAAAATAGCCAAAAAGCAGCTATAGGGCCACTGTCACAAAAAGAAACTCAACAGCTGTACGAGACAGCCGAAAAGCAGCTCAGAACTCGTGACAGTTGTTGAAGAGAGAAATAAAAATCGGCGTCCACCCCGGATAGCTAAAAACAGCTTAGATCACAGGCGTGGTACCGTCATTCGAGAAAAAGGGGACAAGGGCTCATCAGGATCATTTTCCAGGTTCACAGGTACTTGTATTGAGCTCATTGATATCGTCAATCCTCATAATCCTTTGTCACACTGCGGTGTATACTGGCTTTCTTCTCTTAACCATCCTCACATGATTGTCAGATCCTCATCCGAGTGACTTGTAAGATCTTGGTGGTATGCTCACCGCATATATATATATATATATATATATATATATATATATATATATATATATATATATATATATATATATATATATATGAGAATCTGGTTCCCGAGACAGATGTGTATTCTGACTGAGTCTTGCTTCTCACCAAAATGTTGCGGATCTGATTCTTGGGATTCACTGCCATATGTTGTCAATTCACAGCATACTACCTTGTACCAATGTCTTACTGAGGAAGATTGGCTGGCTTGTGCTTGAAACTTTCATCGAACAACTTGCTGAAGAAGACTGGGTATCGTGCTTCTGATGCTTACCCCCTTAAAGACTTTGCTGGGGAAAGACTCAGTACCTTATGTCGGAAGCTTTTGCGGTTGCTTACTGAAGAAGGCAGAGTACCTTGTACAGGAAATCATCCATGTATCGTACTGAGGAAGATAGATTAATCTTGCCTTGGAAGCTTCTCAGGTATCTTGCGAGGGAAGATTGTGTTGCTTACACCAGAAGCTTCTTATTGTGATATGCGGACCGATTTCCACATATATAACCATCTTAATATTTTTGTTATTGATTTCTTGTATGAAATGGGGTTTTGCAGGACTATCCTCCTTTCTGAGTACATGCCATATTTTTGCTTGCTTCCAGGTACATCGGGTTCCAAAATCATTCTCAACGAAAAATTAAACTTGTATCTGAGCCATACCTTTGATGATATTCTGTCAACCTTGCACACAATTTTATCTTCTTGCTGATTTGATCATTTCTGCTATGAGGAGTGCACGCTGAGAGAGAATTGACACTCAGTAACATGATCAGATATCCCCCAATCTGAATGCAGTCGGCTGAGAATTCCATACTGTTGTGAGGAGTGCACGTTAATGCAAACTTTGTACTGACATTCCATCCAGGATTTCTTTTGTATTCAGACGAGCTATTTTTCAATTTCACTGCAGTCTGCTGAAAATTCTATTCTGTTTAGCTGAGTTTCCAACTATATGTATTTCTTGCTGACTCTTCGGGTCCGGTGTCGGCTGACGAGCAACTTTAATAGGGGAAAATTTGTAACACTGAAGGCCCAAAGAAAGAAACAAAAGAAACGACTAAAACAAAAGCACACAAGCATTCTACTAATATAATTAATCAAGCAATCATCACATATTACTGCTACTCACACCATAATATGCATGCACACCTAAGCACACAAATCGCGCGAAAACTCTGGTATTACGGTCTAATATGTTGTGGCGGTGTGCACAAATTTTTTATCCATGTGTGGAAGGAGTTGGCGTAACCGAAGCTACACCAAGCACTGGCTGAATAGTGGCTGTATCTGGATGGATACACAGGTGAGGATGGACTTGACGATCAAGTAGCGAGACACAAAAGTCACGGCCACATTATCATAAAGCGTACGAAAGGGATTCGTACACGTCCAAAGAATAGAATGACTGGGTAGGGTAGCGGTGGAAAAAACAAGGCTCACTGGCATTGCCCTTTTCTGATAACCAAGATCAGTAAGGGTTGCCAGAGGGACGAGATTGGATGGCATGATTCAGGATAGAAACAAGTCTATCACCAAAATAATATGGGTGGGTGGCGGAAAAATATACGCGATACCTGAGCATAACTCCTGCAAATGGTGTCTGGAACTCTGGGTACCAGGGCATCACTCTGCTGGGACAGAGATGACGCCAAACACCAGAGAGCACACATGCTAAGAAGGAGGGTGCAGGCGGTGGACCTAAAACGATGCCACCTACACTCACAAGATTAACCGTTAGTGACAAAATAATAATCTATATACATGCTATGCGACAAACAAATGCAACAATCAAGTGTAACAAACCAACTGGGGTCTATACTACCGCTTTCTAACGTTCGCGCGGGCTAGGGCATCCTACGGCCAGTCCTGCTCTGATACCAAGCCTGTGGCACCCCGGCCCAGAGAAACCGGAACGACCCGTATTCCAGCCCAGAGATCGAGGAGAAGTCTCTGGAATACGGCACTACTTGACATAGAACAAATCAGCTCTTATTACAAGAATAATAATACAAGGGTCTGATGTTACAAACAAGCACATCAGCACGGAGACACTTCGCCTGCGATACTACACTTGCTCTATGCTAGCAGCGAAACAACTCGTAGCAGCGGAATACTTCTAGCAGCGGAACAACGACGAAGGTGGTGAACTCCACTCTGCAGGGACTCTGGCTGGGACACGATCTAGCTCGCACGAACGAAAACCACGACAAGCAAGCAATCAAATCCGGCATGACCTGCAAACTGGCATGACACGCCAGGTAAGTACATTGAATGTACTTGCAAGCTCACAACAACCATAAACATCAAGGCAAGACAATAACATAGCATTAAGCAGGTTAATTAAATTAACATCTACCATGATACGACAGCAACTACTAAGCATGGTATGAACTGATACAATACTGATAAATCACCATCTCAGCTCTCCATAACCATATCTCTCTTGGCTAACCGGCCAAGCAATATACCATCTCGATCACCTCATGATCGAAACCAAACGGTGATCTTTCCGGTGATCACTACCATGACCAACACTAGGTCTCAACCTGTGATCTTTCCGGCGATCACAACCATGACCAACACTTGGTCTCAACCTGTGATCCTTCCGGCGATCACAACCATGACCAACACTTTGTCTCCAACATCATCATCAACATCCTGCCAATCTGTACTGCTCAATATATATATATATATATATATATATATATATATATATATATATATATCACCTATAAGTCATTCTGTCAAGTGAGTGTTGATCGAACGGTGTGACCTAGTACGAACTTATGCCCATGACCGAGGAGGCGGCTATCGATAGATTAAACACACTCTTCAGAGGTAGCGCACTTTACCCACTCCACGGAACCCATGGCCTCGCACTCCCATTCAGGTGGACCAACGGCGTTCCGACAAAACCGATCTACTGCCATGACACTCTCCCGGCCACTCCGACTCACTCCCCACTGGGCTAGTCCTGGGTGGCCCCGTGTCTACCAAAGACACAACGGCCACCGTCGTGGCCAAAACAATAAACCATCCCAAACGGGGACAAGAGCTCTCAATACCAACTACGGGCACACAATGTTATGTCTACTTATCGGGCAAGGGTACCGCACGCCCGTAACCTTCCCTCATTGGAGGCACCGGCGAGAGGCATGACAATAGCATCGCATTAGGGCCTTCCCATAAAGGCAAATGTGGTTGCACTGGAGAAAGCCCGGTTCGGTGGCACCTGACCAACTTAATGACGAAATTTATCCCCAAAAATATAACTGGAATGACTGATACTCCGATATCATCTATCAACCAAGAATCGAAGTCATAGCAATATCCAACAAATAATCCAAGCATAATATCATCATCTCAAAATACTCCAAGAGTAGCACAACACTACTGTCATGATGAATCCGAAAACCATAATCCTACTACTCCAATAACAAGAATAAAGCTATTCGGCTAAGATCCACATGTAAACATCATCTCCAAAAATAATACTCCATGCAACAAAACATCAACTAGCATCATGAAAATAATCATACTGACCACTAATAATCCAAAGGCAGCATGACATCCAAAGTAATACTCCAAAATAATAACAGATACCATCATGGAAATAATCATAATAGCAACTAAGAATCCAAAGGCACATGTCATCCACATAATCATCAAAATATAAGTCCTAGAACTCCAAGCAATATCATGGCAATAGCAAGATCAAAACAATACTCCGAGAAATGCCATGAACAAATCACAAGTAGCTAGAACAATAGGTTAAACAAGTTTAAATAAAGAAACCATGTCACTGCATTGCAATCATGCAAATGGAGGGTGTGGCTTGCCTGGGGTGGAAGAAATCACCGGGAAGAAGTGCGAGATGCTCGCGGAAAGAATTGCGGGAAAACGTTCTCTCTCGGAGGGGGCTGATTAAGCGCAAGGGAAAAATGGACATTTTCAGAATGGCAAAGCATGGTGAAAAGGTGACCAACAGAACGGGCTCGACGAAACGAAGACGTGGGCTTTGGATTCACCTCAAACGGAGTTGCGAGCGAAAACTTCTTGCCCGACAAAGTTCAGGGACCAATCTGTAAAAATAACTCTACAAACAGGCCCCTGAGTTGTAAAACAGAAAACGCATTCTGAGAAAATACGCTTTCACAGCAGAGAAAACATATTTCTAGCCGTAGTTAAATGAGAATACGCTTTCTCATAAAGAAAACGCATTTGCCACCGAACTAAGACAGAAATACACTTTGACTAAACGGAAACGTATTTAGATGAAACGCGTTTCCACTTATCTGACGTGGACGGCGGGGTCAACGGTTGAGGGACTGACGCGCGAGGCCCGCGGCCAGCTGGCAGGGGGGTCGTCATCTCCTTCTTCTCCTCGCTCGTGCCCGCGCCTGGCCGAGGCAGAGCCGGCCCCGACAGGGCCTGCCGGAACCAGAGGGTATCTCCGGCGAGGCTCCGCACATGGACGGGCTCAGCGGACTCCGGCGTATCTCCAGGGCCCATCCACGGACGGCGGGGTGGACCAGGGCGATGGCAACACGGGCGCCGGCGGACGAGGCCTTCGGGCTCTGGCGAACTCGAAGAACAGAGCCACCGCGGAGGGAAAGGAAGCGCTGGAGTGGCTATAGAGTACTAGGGGAGGGCCGAGGTGGGGGAGGAAGAGAGGGAGGGGCTTGGGCTTGTGCCAATGTAGCCAGCAACCGGCGATGGCCGAGGCGGCAATGGGTGGCGAGGAGGAACTCTGGGACTCAGGGAAGTGGACGGGGAGGGGAAGAGGAGTGCGTGAGATCGATTAGTGAGGAGAAACGTGCTCGGGCAGCCTTGTATAGGCAAGGGAGGAGGAGGCGAGCTGGCGTCGCCACGGACGCGTGGCTGGCGCTGCGGACGCGTGTGCGCGCGCATGAACTCGGGGGCAGGCGACGAGGGAGACACAGTTGAGGTCCTCACGGGGCAGAGGCGACGCCGAAGCACGGGGAGGAAGCGGCCAGGGCACGCACAGATCCAAACGGCCACTGTGCGCCCGTGGGCACACGGCGGTTTGCGTCGGTGAGCAAGCTGCCGGAGGGGGAGAGGGGTCCAGGGGAATGGCGACGACGAGAGGAAGACATTGGACACGGTCACGTGCGCGGAGGCGACGAGAGGAGGAGGGGCCCGAGCAAGAATCCATCCTGGGCGCGGCCAACGGCAGCAGAGCGCGCGGACAGGCTTGCCATTAACGCGGTCACCGCGTGCACTGGCATGCAGTGGGAGAAATGAGCTGGAGCGTGTTGTCTAGTGGTAAGTCCTTCTAGGATAGGTCTCAACTACGGTGGTAGTTTGATTAAAAGCGCTCTGGTTAAATGGTAATCATCCTCTGAAGTTTACTGCAGTAAACTTGATCATGAAATAGTGATCAACTGAGGTGAGATTAGAGGCAAATGAGTTGTCTGGTAGATTTAGGTTAGGAAGTACTATAGTCCTGGTAATTATGGAGGGGTTTGGCTCAATGATTATTACCGTTGCTTAACAACTGCATAAATTGGTCCAGAAACAAGATCAGGAAGGAGCACTCACATAGAGTGATGGATTGAGCTGAAAATGAACATGGCAGGGTTATTTGGTGATATGAAGCTTCTGTAAAAATTCATGCCATTTGGAAATACCAAAGTGTGGCACTTGCTTCACAAAGCTTCATTCTGGACAGAAACTTGCAAAAATTCTAGAGGAATAATGGCTTTATGAACCTTTCCCAAAATGGGTGGAGGTAGGTTATATGGATAATAGAAGGCCTAGAAAAATTCGCAGCCATAATGGAGCAATATAAAATATACTTGCTTCACAAACTGAAATTTTGGACAGAATCAAAGAATTGAAGATGAGCTCTCATGGAGGCATGACATGAGCTCTACTTTGGTGGAGGGCTATGATATGATGATATGAGGGATCATGCAAAATGGCAACTCATTTGGATATGCCTAGCTTGCACATCCTTCAGGAAGCTTCTTTCTGGATAGAAACTTTGGAAAATAATAATTAAATAATCACTAGGCAAATGAGGTTGTATTTTGGCATGTGGCAATGATATGGACAGGAAAAGGTGTCCAAGGAGCTTGAGGTCAATTGGGAAAAGGAAAATAACACTTGCTTCACAATGTGCCATTTAGGGCAGAATAGGGAATGGATTATTTGAGCATGATGATAAACATGACAAATGAAATATTTTGCCATATTTGAGAAAGATATGACCCAAACAATTTATGAGAATTATTTGGGAATCTTAGGAGTGATGGAAATAAATGTTGCTTCACAACCTAGGGCAATTTGAGTTATTCCTTTAATAGAAAAGGAATATTCCCAATGAAAAGAATATTGGGATTTGGGCTAGGATGAAAATGACAGGGTCTAGGGAAGGGTTTGGGAATGACAAGCCACTCTGAAAACAAAGAAGAGGGCATCTTCTTCCAGACCACGAAGCCACGGAAAAAGAAACCTCAAGCAAAAACCTCAGAAAAACAAAAGAAAAAGAAAGGAACAAAAATCAGGCTGTCACAGTTAATTCAAAGACAGGCTAGGTTCGAGCTCTCCTCGGGTTCAGCCGGCGCCTTTTCTCTAAAAAATGTACGGGTCCTAGGACCAATGGTTGGACGGTCGCGCTTGATTGTTGAGGCCTGATTGTACAAGATGGGAAAGGACTAGGAATTTATTTTGTTATTCTTCGCTTATCTCCTACTAATATTAAAAAGGTATTAATAGCCATGCCATGGACCTGTAGCTATCTGATCTTATCCCTAACAGTTTTGCCTAATTAACACACCTGATAGATAAAGCTGCTACTGTTCAATAGATAGAACTGTTGCATCTTCTGCACTTGTTGTGTTTCAGTGCTGCTTGGTCGTAACAGAGTTCATGTTATTCTTTCTAATCGAAAACCCATCCATTGCAGATTGCTTCAAGCCTAACAAGGGAGAGTTGTGAAGCAATACACCAAAGCATCCAAGAGGTTACTCTAACTTTTTATTGTTTTGAGTAACTGTACTTTACTGTACTACTGTATTTACCTTGCAGAATAGTTGTGTCTTGACCCAAGAAATTATTAGGTTGTGAAATATGCTGTTGATGTTGATGTTGTGGCTGTGATCACTTTCCTGTGGAATGGTTGTTCCATCACCGCTGGGGCAAGAAGCCAGGTGAAGTCGATGGTGAGTTTCAAAAAAAACGGGGTAGTCTTGAACAACGTCTCAACCGTTATTTGAGAAAAATTGGTCACCACCGGAACTCATCGTAGATTTGCATTTCGTACGATGAACTGTGACAATTATGTTGGATTTATCGGAATTTCAGTAATTATTTGGTCCAGTTTGTTGTCATTTGTTCCTTGTTAGTTTTATCCAATTTCTGGTTATTGCAGGAAAGAACATTGAATTCATAACAGCTGGTGGCAGGTTGAGCAACACTACTTCACTACCACGCCTTCTACCATCCTAAATCTATCTAACCCTCTGATTTGTTCTGTCTCTATTAGACTACAGCCTATATATGTGCCACAACTACAGAAGCTGATTGGGACCCAATCTAACAAAAAGGTAGTGGCTAGCCCAGGGCAAGTGAGTGAGGATGGTGATGCCAAGGAAGCAAGGGTAGAAGGAGAAGATGATGAAAATTTGAAGCCAAGAAAGATGGTGGCAACATTCCAGCCGGGCTGCAGGGGACAGCAAAAGAAGGATGCCATAAGTGCCCCCTCCAAAAAAACAAGGAAAATCTGGTGGCTAGAAGAAACCAAGCATTAAAGATGGCAGCAGAGATGATGTCGAGACTATGGAACCAAACAAAACTGTTGCCGATAGCAATGATGAGCATGATTTGGACGGACCAACTGCACCGTATCAGGCCGAGGTATAGGAAATTTGTCCCAGAATAAATTGAAAACTACCAAATGATTCATCTGGAAGAAGATGAAAGAAATTCAGTGTATGTTGGTTCCACGTTGTCAAACGTCAATTTAGTGTATAGTATGTTGGTTATGTGTTTTACACTATTTTACATTCCAGTGGGAATGAAACCATTTGAAATCTTCGGAATTTCATAACCTTGTGTTGATTTCCTGAACTGCAGCAATTAATATCATATTACCGTATGAACAGAAAATGCATCTGTCTAAACGTTCCATCTATGTTTACTATGAAATCCAAATGGTCAGATTCTCCTCTCGAGTTAGGCCATAAATGTCTTGAAAAAATTGGACAGTCTTCATTATAGTATTTTGTGATATTTGATATATGATGTTGTATCAAATATGAAAATGTTCCAAACAAAATACACTAGAACTGGTCCTATCTAAAGAATATGGTTACCCTTCCTTCTCTACAAAATCACCATCAATGCCAATGCTCTTTTTTTAAGAAGAACGACACCCAAGGGCATCTTAAATCTGATAATTATTGAGAAAAACAATAACGAGTACAATGGAAAGACAATTGGATACTTCACAACCATAAAAAGTTACATTTAAAATCATACTACCCTTCTTCCTCCAATTGTACGGCACCCGCCAGAGATTAAAAATTGCACTGAACCAACGGTAAATGAAAGGGACACATGGAAATGCTCTTGCCATACCAGGCTTTAAAGACCACAATAGCCACTCCACATTCGAGACAAGATCTAGAACTCGTTGAAGAAACATTGGTTTGGAGCATCACCTCATGCAGTACAATCTTGCAATCCATCACCACCGGACCATAGAGTGGGAGAAAACCGAACCACCTACCAGAACAATATGGAAGAAGAGGTCGAAGTTGTTGCACCAATAGCCAGCAAAACTGCACTCATTGATAGAAACACCAACTGTCAAGATTCGAAGACAACCAACAAATCTAATGACACAAACTCTCACATACACTTCGCCGGTGTTTGATCAAGCATCATCTAGTAGGGAGAGGACAAAGAGTCCTTATTCCACATGCCAACGCCACCACCACCTTGCAAATGACGTCTGGGAAATAAAACCTAAAGAAAACAAAAATGAAACATGCAGGGTCCCCACTCTTCTTGCCGCCGACGAGACCGCTAGACAGGGGAGATGAGGAGGACCAAGGGGGCGTCGTGAAGGTGACCTATGACGGCGGCTGGGGTTTGTGGTCTCGCAATACAATGCTAAGAGTCATCCTAAAAATGTTTAACCAAAGTTAATATGAAAATCTGATCGAACCCCAAGTCGTATCACCTGGAGATGTCCCTTCGTGCACTCTTTGGTCGCCAGCGACTCTGTGCCGCTCTTTTTTTAGGAAAAGGCCTTCATGGCTTGCTTTACTAAAATTAAACAATGCTTACATCATCCGCTAATAGTTCAGAAATAAAAATCGGAGGTGAGTCCGACCACAAATTTGGTGGATCATCACGTCCAAACTGAGCTAGCGCATGAGCTACCATATTTGATTCACGACTACAATGCTCTATCGAGAACTTCCCGTAATCATGTAACAATGATCTACATTCATCTAGTATCGGAGCTGCTATCATCGAGTGCCCAGAACTCTGCTACAGTGCTTCCACCACAATTAAATTGACCATCTGAACCAGTATAGAATTGCATCCCACAATGGTGGCAAGTTTTAATCCCTCAACAAGAGCAGCCGCTTCAGCCGACTCCACATCCGCGATGTGTTCAAATTTCGCCATGGCAGCTGCTACGAAAAGGCCACTACTGTCACGAATAATTGCTCCACCTGCACCAGTGTTGTCCTCATCCGAGAAAGCAACATCGATATTAAGCGCCAACTAACACACTAGGGGCCTCCTCCAATGATTCAGTCTTGGTGTCGCTCTAGTTTTACTGGCCGCACACAAAAAATTCAGACAGAGTGCCCTGATGGATTGGCATGACCGCACTGGTGTTTGGACCTCTTCATGCTTAACAATTTGTCTTTGCTGCCATCATAGATACCAGATCGTCACCGCCACCAGCTCTGGTAGTTCAACAATGCTCATATATTGCTTCTTATGTTCTTGGTCACAGAGAAAAATTTCCTTGATTTCTACTCCTGTACGTCCAGGTGCAGCTACTGTAGCCATTATTTCGAGTACGCCAAGGCACCTCCATACGTCCTGTGCTTGGTTGCATTTGAATTCCATATGAGCTATATCCTCAGCATGCGTGGAGCAAATCCGACATTGAGCTGAGCGAGATATGTGCCTATTTGCTAAAAGACAACAGCAAGGGAGTGTATCATGAAGACATGTCCAAAGATTTTTTTTATTTTGCCTGGTACCTTCAAACTCCAATGTTTCCTCCAAACTGGATGTGCCAAGGAGCCCCTTATGCCGTGAGGGTTTATATTACTTGAATCATGATATTCCTCCCATTGCTTATAATAAGCTGAGCGTGCTGAAAAAATTACCCGACTTGGTAAGATGCCAAGCAACGAAGTCCTCCGTTTCATGCTGGAAGATCGGGTTTCGCAGAATCCTATCTGCGCCTATATTCCAAAAATTGTCTCGTATCAGCTCCTCGTCCCAGTCCCTAGTGAGTGGGTTTATGAGTTCATTCACCATTGTGAGCACATAGTTGCCCCTCACAGTTATTATCTTCCTTGAATTACTACTAGGGATCCAACAATCTTCCCATATATTAATTTTCATGCCATTGCCAACCCTCGAAATGCATCCTTTCTTGAATGTTTGCATCCCTACCCAAATACTCTGCCAAACATATGATGGTCCCTTCTTTAGTCCACAGTCCAACAAATCACCTGAGGGGTAGTATTTGTTGGGGAATGTAGTAATTTCAAAAAATTTCCTACGCACACGCAAGATCATGGTGATGCATAGCAACGAGAGGGGAGAGTGTTGTCCACGTACCCTCGTAGACCGAAAGCGGAAGCGTTAGCACAACGCGGTTGATGTAGTCGTACGTCTTCACGATCCGACCGATCAAGTACCGAACGCACGGCACCTCCGAGTTCAGCACACGTTCAGCTCGATGACGTCCCTCGAACTCCGATCCAGCCGAGCTTTGAGGGAGAGTTCCGTCAGCACGACGGTGTGGTGACGATGATGATGTTCTACCGACGCAGGGCTTCGCGTAAGTATCGCTACGATATTATCGAGGTGGATTATGGTGGAGGGGGGCACAGCACACGGCTAAGAGATCAAGAGATCAATTGTTGTGTCTTTGGGGTGCCCCCCTGCCCCGTATATAAAGGAGCAAGGGGGGAGGCGGCCGGCCTAGGAGGAGGGCGCGCCAAGGGGGGCAGTCCTACACCCACCGGGAGTAGGACTCCTCCTTTCCTTGTTGGAGTAGGAGAGAAGGAAAGATGGGGAGAGGGAGAAGGAAAAGGGGGCTGCACCCCTTGTCCAATTCGGACGAGAGGGGGGTGCGCGCCTCCTTCCTTTTGGTCTCTCTCCTCTATTCCCGTATGGCCCAATAAGGCCCAATACTTCTCCCCGGCGAATTCCCGTAACTCTCCGGTACTCCGATAAATACCCGAACCACTCGGAACCTTTCCGAAGTCCGAATATAGTCGTCCAATATATCGATCTTTACGTCTCGGCCATTTCGAGACTCCTCGTCATATCCCTGATCTCATCCGGGACTCCGAAATCCTTCGGTACATCAAAATACATAAACTCATAATATAACTGTCATCGAACTTTAAGCGTGCGGACTCTACGAGTTCGAGAACTATGTAGACATGACTGAGACACGTCTCCGGTCAATAACCAATAGTGGAACCTGGATGCTCATATTGGCTCCCACATATTCTACGAAGATCTTTGTCGGTCAGACCGCATAACAACATACGTTGTTCCCTTTGTCATCGGTATGTTACTTGCCCGAGATTCGATCGTCGGTATCTCAATACCTAGTTCAATCTCGTTACCGGCAAGTCTCTTTACTCGTTCCGTAATACATCATCTCGCAACTAACTCATTAGTTACAATGCTTGGAAGGCTTATAGTGATGTGCATTATCGAGAGGGCCCAGAGATACCTCTCCGACAATCGGAGTGACAAATCCTAATCTCGAAATACGCCAACCCAACAAGTACCTTCGGAGACACCTGTAGAGCACCTTTATAATCACCCAGTTACGTTGTGACGTTTGGTAGCACACAAAGTGTTCCTCCGGTAAACGGGAGTTGCATAATCTCATAGTCATAGGAACATGTATAAGTCATGAAGAAAGCAATAGCAACATACTAAACGATCGAGTGCTAAGCTAACGGAATGGGTCAAGTCAATCACATCATTCTCCTAATGATGTGATCCCGTTAATCAAATGACAACTCATGTCTATGGCTAGGAAACATAACCATCTTTGATCAACGAGCTAGTCAAGTAGAGGCATACTAGTGACACTCTGTTTGTCTATGTATTCACACAAGTATTATGTTTCCGGTTAATACAATTCTAGCATGAATAATAAACATTTATCATGATATAAGGAAATAAATAATAACTTTATTATTGCCTCTAGGGCATATTTCCTTCAGTCTCCCACTTGCACTAGAGTCAATAATCTAGATCACATCGCCATGTGATTTAACATCAATAGTTCACATCACCATGTGATTAACACCCATAGTTCACATCGTCATGTGACCAACACCCAAAGGGTTTACTAGAGTCAATAATCTAGTTCACATCGCTATGTGATTAACACCCAAAGAGTACTAAGGTGTGATCATGTTTTGCTTGTGAGATAATTTTAGTCAACGGGTCTGTCACATTCAGATCCGTAAGTATTTTGCAAATTTCTATGTCTACAATGCTCTGCACGGAGCTACTCTAGCTAATTGCTCCCACTTTCAATATGTATCCAGATTGAGACTTAGAGTCATCTGGATCAGTGTCAAAATTTGCATCGACGTAACCCTTTACGACGAACCCTTTTTGTCACCTCCATAATCGAGAAACATATCCTTATTCCACTAAGGATAATTTTGACCGCTGTCCAGTGATCTACTCCTAGATCACTATTGTACTCCCTTGCCAAAATCAGTGTAGGGTATACAATAGATCTGGTACACAGCATGGCATACTTTATAGAACCTATGGCCAAGGCATAGGGAATGACTTTCATTCTCTTTCTATCTTCTGCCGTGGTCGGGCTTTGAGTCTTACTCAATTTCACACCTTGTAACACAGGCAAGAACTCTTTCTTTGACTGTTCCATTTTGAACTACTTCAAAATCTTGTCAAGGTATGTACTCATTGAAAAACTTATCAAGCGTCTTGATCTATCTCTATAGATCTTGATGCTCAATATGTAAGCAGCTTCACCGAGGTCTTTCTTTGAAAAACTCCTTTCAAACACTCCTTTATGCTTTGCAGAATAATTCTACATTATTTCCGATCAACAATATGTCATTCACATATACTTATCAGAAATGCTGTAGTGCTCCCACTCACTTTCTTGTAAATACAGGCTTCACCGCAAGTCTGTATAAAACTATATCCTTTGATCAACTTATCAAAGCGTATATTCCAACTCCGAGATTCTTGCACCAGTCCATAGATGGATCGTTGGAGCTTGCATATTTTGTTAGCACCTTTAGGATTGACAAAACCTTCTGGTTGTATCATATACAACTCTTCTTTAATAAATCCATTAAGGAATGCAGTTTTGTTTATCCATTTGCCAGATTTCATAAAATGCGGCAATTGCTAACATGATTCGGACAGACTTAAGCATAGATACGAGTGAGAAACTCTCATCGTAGTCAACACCTTGAACTTGTCGAAAACCTTTTGCGACAATTCTAGCTTTGTAGATAGTAACACTACTATCAGCGTCCGTCTTCCTCTTGAAGATCCATTTATTTTCTATGGCTTGCCGATCATCGGGCAAGTCAACCAAAGTCCACACTTTGTTCTCATACATGGATCCCATCTCAGATTTCATGGCCTCAAGCCATTTTGCGGAATCTGGGCTCACCATCGCTTCCTCATAGTTCGTAGGTTCGTCATGGTCAAGTAACATGACCTCCAAAACAGGATTACCGTACCACTCTGGTGCGGATCTCACTCTGGTTGACCTACGAGGTTTGGTAGTAACTTGATCCGAAGCTTCATGATCATCATCATTAACTTCCTCACTAATTGGTGTAAGCATCACGGGAATTGATTTCAGTGATGAACTACTTTCCAATTCGGGAGAAGGTACAGTTACCTCATCAAGTTCTACTTTCCTCCCACTCACTTCTTTCGAGAGAAACTCCTTCTCTAGAAAGGATCCATTCTTAGCAACGAATATCTTGCCTTCGGATCTGTGATAGAAGGTGTACCCAATTGTCTCCTTTGGGTATCCCATGAAGACACATTTCTCCGATTTGGGTTTGAGCTTATCAGGATGAAACTTTTTCTTATAAGCATCGCAACCCCAAACTTTAAGAAACGACAACTTTGGTTTCTTGCCAAACCACAGTTCATACGGTGTCATCTCAAACGGATTTAGATGGTGCCCTTTTTTACGTGAATGCAGCTGTCTCTAATGCATAACCCCAAAACTATAGTGGTAAATCGGTAAGAAACATCATAGATTGCACTATATCCAATAAAGTACGGTTATGACGTTCGGACACACCATTATGCTGTGGTGTTCCAGGTGGCACGAATTTGTGAAACTATTCCACATTGTTTTAATTGAAGACCAAACTCGTAACTCAAATATTTGTCTCCGCGATCAGATCGTAGAAACCTTATTTTCTTGTCACGATGATTTTCCACTTCACTCTGAAATTCTTTGAATTTTTCAAATGCTTCAGACTTATGTTTCATCAAGTAGATATACCCATATCTGCTCAAATCATCTGTGAAGGTCAGAAAATAATGATACCCGCCGCAAACCTCAACACTCATCGGATCGCATACATCAGTATGTATTATTTCCAATAAGTCAGTTGCTCGCTCCATTGTTCCGGAGAACGGAGTCTTAGTCATCTTGCCCATAAGGCATGGTTCGCAAGCATCAAGTGATTCATAATCAAGTGATTCCAAATCCCATCAGCATGGAGTTTCTTCATGCGCTTTACACCAATATGACCTAAACGGCAGTGCCACAAATAAGTTGCACTATCATTATTAACTTTGCATATTTTGGCTTCAATATTATGAATATGTGTATCACTACGATCGAGATCCAACGAACCATTTTCATTGGGTGTGTAACCATATAAGGTTTTATTCATGTAAACAGAACAACAATTATTCTCTAACTTAAATGAATAACCGTATTGCAATAAACATGATCAAATCATATTCATGCTCAACGCAAACACCAAATAACACTTATTTAGGTTCAACACTAATCCCGAAAGTATAGGGAGTGTGCGATGATGATCATATCAATCTTGGAACCACTTCCAATACACATCGTCACTTCATCCTTAACTAGTTTCTGTTCATTATGCAACTCCCGTTTCGAGTTACTACTCTTTAGCAACTGAACCAGTATCAAATACCGAGGGGTTGCTACGAACACTAGTAAAATACACATCAATAATCTGTATATCAAATATACCTTTGTTCACTTTGCCATCCTTCTTATCCACCAAATACTTGGGGCAGTTCCGCTTCCAGTGACCAGTCCCTTTGCAGTAGAAGCACTTAGTCTCAGGCTTAGGTCCAGACTTGGGCTTCTTCACTTGAGCAGCAACTTGCTTGCCGTTCTTCTTGAAGTTCCCCTTCTATCCCTTTGCCCTTTTCTTGAAACTAGTGGTCTTGTTAACCATCAACACTTGATGCTCTTTCTTGATTTCTACCTTCGTCGATTTCAGCATCGCGAAGAGCTCGGGAATTACTTTCGTCATCCCTTGCATACTATAGTTCATCACGAAGTTCTACTAACTTGGTGATGGTGACTAGAGAATTCTGTCAATCACTATCTTATCTGGAAGATTAACTCCCACTTGATTCAAGCGATTGTAGTACCCAGACAATCTGAGCACATGCTTACTGCTTGAGCTATTCTCATCCATCTTTTAGCTATAGAACTTGTTGGAGACTTCATATCTCTCAACTCAGGTATTTTCTTGAAATATTAACTTCAACTCCTGGAACATCTCATATGGTCCATGACGTTCAAAACGTCTTTGAAGTCCCGATTCTAAGCCGTTAAGCATGGTGCACTAAACTATCAAGTAGTCATCATATTGAGCTAGCCAAACGTTCATAACGTCTGCATCTGCTCCTGCAATAGGTCTGTCACCTAGTAGTGCATCAAGGACATAATTCTTCTATGCAGCAATGAGGATAATCCTCAGATCACAGATCCAATCCGCATCTTTGCTACTAACATCTTTCAACATATTTTTTCTCTAGGAACATATCAAAAATAAACACAGGGAAGCAACAAACGCGAGCTATTGATCTACAACAGAATTTGCAAAATACTATCAGGACTAAGTTCATGATAAATTTAAGTTCAATTAATCATATTACTTAAGAACTCCCACTTAGATAGACATCCCTCTAATCCTCTAAGTGATTACCTGATCCATATCAACTAAACCATGTCCGATCATCACGTGAGATGGAGTAGTTTCAACGGTGAACATCACTATGTTGATCATATCTACTATATGATTCACGCTCGACCTTTCGGTCTCCTTGTTCCGAGGCCATATCTGTTATATGCTAGGCTCGTCAAGCTTAACCTGAGTATTCCGCGTGTGCAACTGTTTTGCACCCGTTGTATTTGAACGTAGAGCCTATCACACCCGATCATCACGTGGTGTCTCAGCACGAAGAACTTTCACAACAGTGCATACTCAGGAAGAACACTTATACCTTGATAATTTAGTGAGGGATCATCTTATAATGCTACCGTCAATCAAAGCAAGATAAGATGCATAAAAGATAAACATCACATGCAATCAATATAAGTGATATGATATGGCCATTATCATCTTGTGCTTGTGATCTCCATCTCCGAAGCACCGTCATGATCACCATCGTCACCGGCGCGACACCTTGATCTCCATCGTAGCATCGTTGTCGTCTCGCCAATCTTATGCTTCTACGACTATCGCTACCGCTTAGTGATAAACTAAAGCATTACAGGGCGATTGCATTGCATACAATAAAGCGACAACCATATGGCTCCTGCCAGTTGCCGATAACTCGGTTACAAAACATGATCATCTCATACAATAAATTTAGCATCATGCTTTGACCATATCACATCACAACATGCCCTGCAAAAACAAGTTAGACGTCCTCTACTTTGTTGCTGCAAGTTTTACGTGGCTGCTACGGGCTTAGCAAGAACCGTTCTTACCTACGCATCAAAACCACAACGATAATTTGTCAAGTTGGTGCTGTTTTAACCTTCGCAAGGACCGGGCGTAGCCACACTCGGTTCAACTAAAGTTGGAGAAACTGACACCCGCCAGCCACCTATGTGCAAAGCACGTCGGTAGAACCAGTCTCGCGTAAGCGTACGCGTAATGTTGGTCCGGGCCGCTTCATCCAACAATACCGCCGAACCAAAGTATGACATGCTGGTAAGCAGTATGACTTATATCGCCCACAACTCACTTGTGTTCTACTCGTGCATATGACATCTACGCATAAAACTAGGCTCGGATGCCACTGTTGGGGAATGTAGTACTTTCAAAATTTTTCCTACGCACACGCAAGATCATGGTGATGCATAGCAACGAGAGGGGAGAGTGTTGTCCACGTACCCTCGTAGACCGAAAGCGGAAGCGTTAGCACAACACGGTTGATGTAGTCGTACGTCTTCACGATCCGACCGATCAAGTACCGAACGCATGGCACCTCCGAGTTCAGCACACGTTCAGCTCGATGACGTCCCTCGAACTCCGATCCAGCCGAGTTTTGAGGGAGAATTCCGTCAGCACGACGGTGTGGTGACGATGATGATGTTCTACCGACGCAGGGCTTCGCCTAAGCACCGCTACGATATTATCGAGGTGGATTATGGTGGAGGGGGGCACCGCACACGGCTAAGAGATCAAGAGATCAATTGTTGTGTCTTTGGGGTGCCCCCTGCCCCCGTATATAAAGGAGCAAGGGGGAGGCGGCCGGCCTAAGAGGAGGGCACGCCAAGGGGGGGAGTCCTACACCCACTGGGAGTAGGACTCCTCCTTTCCTTGTTGGAGTAGGAGAGAAGGAAAGAGGGGGAGAGGGAGAAGGAAAAGGGGGCTGCACCCCTTGTCCAATTCGGACGAGAGGGGCGGTGCGCGCCTCCTTCCTTTTGGCCTCTCTCCTCTATTCCCGTATGGCCCAATAAGGCCCAATACTTCTCCCCGGCGAATTCCCGTAACTCTCCGGTACTCCGATAAATACCCGAATCACTCGGAACCTTTCCGAAGTCCGAATATAGTCGTCCAATATATCGATCTTTACGTCTCGGCCATTTCGAGACTCCTCATCATGTCCCTATCTCATCCGGGACTCCGAACTCCTTCGGTACATCAAAACACATAAACTCATAATATAACCATCATCGAACTTTAAGCGTGCGGACCCTACGGGTTCGAGAACTATGTAGACATGACCGAGACACGTCTCCGGTCAATAACCAATAGCGGAACCTGGATGCTCATATTGGCTCCCACATATTCTACGAAGATCTTTGTCGGTCAGACCGCATAAGAACATACGTTGTTCCCTTTGTCATCGGTATGTTACTTTCCCGAGATTCGATCGTCGGTATCTCAATACCTAGTTCAATCTCGTTACCGGCAAGTCTCTTTACTCGTTCCGTAATACATCATCTCGCAACTAACTCATTAGTTACAATGCTTGCAAGGCTTATAGTGATGTGCATTATCGAGAGGGCCCAGAGATACCTCTCCGACAATCGGAGTGACAAATCCTAATATCGAAATACGCCAACCCAACAAGTACCTTCGGAGACACCTGTAGAGCACCTTTATAATCACCCAGTTACGTTGTGATGTTTGGTAGCACACAAAGTGTTCCTCCGGTAAACGGGAGTTGCATAATCTCATAGTCATAGGAACATGTATAAGTCATGAAGAAAGCAGTAGCAACATACTAAACGATCGAGTGCTAAGCTAAGGGAATGGGTCAAGTCAATCACATCATTCTCCTAATGATGTGATCCCGTTAATCAAATGACAACTCATGTCTATGGCTAGGAAACATAACCATCTTTGATCAACGAGCTAGTCAAGTAGAGGCATACTAGTGACACTCTGTTTGTCTATGTATTCACACAAGTATTATGTTTCCGGTTAATACAATTCTAGCATGAATGATAAACATTTGTCATGATATAAGGAAATAAATAATAACTTTATTATTGCCTATAGGGCATATTTCCTTCAGTATTTGACTATGAGAACGCGTGCACATAAGGAATCATAATTATCAATGAGGCGCCAACATTGTTTGGCTAACATGGCCAAATTAAAACTATGGATATCATGAAATCCCACACCTCCACAATTCTTCGACACACATTTCCACCAAGCAAACCAATGCATTTTTCGCTGGTCCTCTCCGTGCTAATCATGAATCTCCTGCACTCCATTCCATTTAGTTAGCTTGCTCAGTAGTCCACAATTTTGATGTTACCCTCTTTTCTTGGTCGACTCGGGCACTCATTCCCACCCCACCAAAAATGTGATATAGCATCAGTGATTCCCTTAAATAATTTCTTTGAAAATTTGAATACTCCCATCGCATAGGTCGGGATGGCTTGAGCCACCACTTTGATTAAGGCCTCTTTCCCTCCATATGATAAGGTTCTTTCCTTCCAGCCATTAACAAGTTTCTGTATTCTTTCTATAAGGTGTTTAAAGCAATCAACTCTATCAACACACGACAACCCCAAGTATTTATCTCATATTGATTCAGTCATAACATCCAGGATCTGATAAACATCTACCTTACCATCCACACTTATATTTAGACTGAAATACATAGAAGATTTGCAGAGCTAACCATTTGTCCTGAAGCATCACAGTAGTCATCTAGAATTCTCTCTAGAGTAGTAGCATTCATATCATTTGCTTTCATGAGGATCAAAGAATCATCAGTGAAAAGTAAGTGGGGTATATAAGGGGAGTCACAACACACCTGGACCCCTTTGAGCTGCCCAGCTTCCTCCTCATGAGCAATTAATGTGGGCGTTCATGGATTTACCACGACCTCGGTTGTGACTCCGTAGATATAAATGGGAAATTCTCTCTTCGAGACCATTGAAAAAGGGCATTGAACGAGAAAGAAATCGTCCACAGATAATAAAACTATCATATGCCTTGGAAAGTGATATGAGGTGCTCGGAAATGGTTGAACTAATTGAAGCCTTCCGCACACAAGATAAATAGGTAGGGGGAGAGAGGATCCACTTGCCAAAGGCCCCTAGAAGGAGCGAAAACATCTGTTTCATCAGAATTGATTCTGACCTTGTATTGAAAGGATTTGACACATCCCATAATCAATTGAACCCACCGCATGTGAAAATGAAGTTTTTACAATACCGCCTCTAGAATGACCCACTCAATGCAGTCATACACCTTGTACATGTCCAACTTGGCAACACATGATCCAACTTTTCCTTTCTTCTTCTTCTTCTTCTTCTTCTTCTTCTTCTTCTTCTTCTTCTAACTTTCTCGTTTCCCATTTTGCAGATTTAATTCACTATATGGAAGCTTGCATGGATGAACATTGTGATATTAGTGTACGATGTATGGATGAAACTGTGTTTCTTATGTATGTATGTTGTCATGGATATGATGGAGCTATGTGTTGGATACATCATATGTCTGCTGTGCCTGTGAAAAAAATATGTATATCTGGGTGTGAATTCCAGTGAAATTAAATGGATATAAATAAAAACAGGGGATATATAGCCTCTTTGCCGTCTGCTAGCGGACGGCAAAGAGCTTTGCTGTCTGCTAGCAGACGGCAAAGAGGACACGTGGCAGCTACTTGTAGAAACGGGGAATACTGGCTGCCTATTTGGTTAGTTTGTCGTCTGCTGGCGGACGGCAAAGACCTTTGAACCTTTGCCGTCTACTTGCAGACGGCTGCTACCTCTTGAGCACTGCGTTGGTTTTCCCTTGAAGAGGAAAGGGTGATGCAGCAAAGTAGCGTACGTATTTCCCTAAGTTTTTGAGAACCAAGGTATCAATCCAGTAGGAGGCTACGCGCGAGTCCCTCGCACCTACACAAAACAAATAAATATTCGCAACCAACGCGATAAGGGGTTGTCAATCCCTACACGGCCACTTACGAGAGTGAGATCTGATAGATATGATAGGATAATATTTTTGGTATTTTTGTGATAAAGATGCAAAGTAAAATAAAAGCAAAGTAAATAGCAAAGGAAATAACTAAGTATTGGAAGATAAATATGATGAAGATAGACCCTGGGCCATAGGTTTCACTAGTGGCTTCTCTCAAGAGCATAAGTATTTTACGGTGGGTGAACAAATTACTGTTGAGCAATTGACAGAATTGAGCATAGTTATGAGAATATCTAGGTATGATCATGTATATAGGCATCATGTCCGAGACAAGTAGACCGACTCCTGCCTGCATCTACTACTATTACTCCACTCATCGACCGCTATCCAGCATGCATCTAGAGTATTAAGTTCATAAAAACAGAGTAACGCCTTAAGCAAGATAACATGATGTAGAGGGATAAATTCATGCAATATGATAAAAACCCCATCTTGTTATCCTCGATGGCAACAATACAATACGTGCCTTGCTGCCCCTACTGTCACTGGGAAAGGACACCGCAAGATTGAACCCAAAGCTAGGCACTTCTCCCATTGCAAGAAAGATCAATCTAGTAGGCCAAACCAAACTGATAATTCGAAGAGACTTCAAAGACAACCAATCATACATAAAAGAATTCAAAGAAGATTCAAATATTGTTCATAGATGATCTTGATCATAAACCCACAATTCATCGGTCTCAACAAACACACCGCAAAAATAAGGTTACATCGAATAGCTCTCCACGAGAGAGGGGGATAACATTGTATTGAGATCCAAAAAGAGAGAAGAAGCCATCTAGCTACTAACTATGGACCCGAAGGTCTGAAGTAAACTACTCACACTTCAACGGAGAGGCTATGGTGTTGATGTAGAAGCCCTCCGTGATTGATTCCCCTTCCGGCGGAGCTCCGGAACAGGCCCCAAGATGGGATCTCGTGGGTACAGAAAGTTGCGGCGGTGGAATTAGGTTTTTGGCTCCGTATCTGATCGTTTGGGGGTATGTAGGTATATATAGGAGGAAGGAGTACGTCGGTGGAGCAACAGGGGGCCCACGAGGGTGGAGGGCGCGCCCTGGGGGGGGGGGGGTAGGCGCGCCCCCTACCCGTGGCCTCCTCCTTTGTTTCTTGACGTAGGGTCCAAGTCTCCCGGATCATATTCGTTCTGAAAATCACGTTCCCGAAGGTTTCATTCCGTTTGGACTCCGTTTGCTATTCTATTTTTACGAAACTCTGAAATAGGCAAAAAAACAGCAATTCTGGGCTGGGCCTCCGGTTAATAGGTTAGTCCCAAAAATAATATAAAAGTGAATAATAAAGCCCAATAATGTCCAAAACAGTAGATAATATAGCATGGAGCAATCAAAAATTATAGATACGTTGGAGACGTATCAAGCATCCCCAAGCTTAATTCCTGCTCATCCTCGAGTAGGTAAATGATAAAAAAGATAATTTTTGATGTGGAATGCTACTTGGCATAATTTCAATGTAATCCTTCTTAATTCTGGCATGCATATTCAGATCCGAAAGATTCAAGACAAAAGTTTAATATTGACATAAAAATAATAATACTTCAAGCATACTAATAAAGCAATTATGTCTTCTCAAAATAACATGGCCAAAGAAAGTTATCCCTACAAAATCATATAGTCTGGCTATGCTCTATCTTCACCACACAAAGTATTTAAATCATGCACAACCCCGATGACAAGCCAAGAAATTGTTTCATACTTTTGACATTCTCAAACTTTTTCAATCTTCACGCAATACATGAGCGTGAGCCATGGATATAGCACTATATCTGGAATAGAATGGTGGCTATGGAGAAGACAAAAAGGGAGAAGATAGTCTCACATCAACTAGGCGTATCAACGAGCAATGGAGATGCCCATCAATAGATATCAATGTGAGTGAGTAGGGATTGCCATGCAACGGATGCACTAGAGCTATAAGTATATGAAAGCTCAACAAAAGAAACTAAGTGGGTGTGCATCACGAAGACCTGCTAGGGCATTTTGAGGAAGCCCATCATTGGAATATACAAGCCAAGTTCTATGATGAAAAATTCCCACTAGTATATGAAAGTGACAAAATGAGAGACTCTCTATCATGAAGATCATGGCGCTACTTTGAAGCACAAGTGTGGTAAAAGTATAGTAACATTGTCCCTTCTCTCTTTTTCTCTATTTTTTTATTTGCGCCTTTTCTCTTTTTTTATGGCCTCTTTTGTCTTTTTTTTTTATTTTTCGTCCGGAGTCTCATCCCGACTTGTGGGGGAATCATAGTCTCCATCATCCTTTCCTCACTTGGGGCAATGCTCTAAAAATGATGATCATCACACTTTTATTTTCTTACAACTCAACAATTACAACTCGATACTTAGGACAAAATATGACTCTATATGAATGCCTCCGGCGGTGTACCGGGATATGCAATGAATCAAGAGTGACATGAATGAAAGAATTATGAATGGTGGCTTTGCCACAAAATAGGATGTCAACTACATGATCATGCAAAGCAATATGACAATGATGGAGCGTGTCATAATAAACGGAACGGTGGAAAGTTGCATGGTAATATATCTCGGAATGGCTATGGAAATGCCATGATAGGTAGGTATGGTGGCTGTTTTGAGGGAGGTATGTGGTGGGTGTATGATACCGGCGAAAAGTGCGCGGTATTAGAGAGGCTAGCAATGGTGGAAGGAAGAAGAGTGCGTATAATCCATGGACTCAACAATAGTCATAAAGAACTCATATACTTATTGCAAAAATCTACAAGTTATCAAAGCAAAGTATTACGCGCATGCTCCAAGGGGGATAGATTTGTAGGAAAAGACATCGCTCGTCCCCGACCGCCACTCATAAGGAAGACAATCAATAAATAAATCATGCTCCGACTTCATCACATAACGGTTCACCATACGTGCATGCTACGGGAATCACAAACTTTAACACAAGTATCTCTCAAATTCACAACTACTCAACTAGCATGACTCTAATATCACCATCTTTATATCACAAAACAATTATCAAGCATCAAACTTCTCATAGTATTCAACACACTTATAAGAATTTTTACTATTCTTGAATACCAAGCATATTAGGATTATTTAAGCAAATTACCATGCTATTTAAGACTCTCAAAATAATCTAAGTGAAGCATGAGAGATCAATAGTTTCTATAAAACAAATCCACCACCGTGCTCTAAAAGATATAAGTGAAGCACTAGAGCAAAACTATATAACTCAAAAGATATAAGCGAAGCACATAGAGTATTCTAACAAATTCCAAATCATGTATGGCTCTCTCAAAATCTGTGTACAGCAAGGATGATTGTGGTAAACTAAAATGCAAAGACTCAAATCATACAAGACGCTCCAAGCAAAACACATATCATGTGGTGAATAAAAATATAGCTCCAAGTAAAGTTACCGATGGAAGTAGACGAAAGAGGGGATGCCTTCCGGGGCATCCCCAAGCTTTGGCTTTTTGGTGTCCTTAAATTATCTTGGGGGTGTCATGGCCATCCCCAAGCTTAGGCTCTTGCCACTCCTTGTTCCATAATCCATCTAATCTTTCACCCAAAACTTGAAAACTTCACAAAACAAAACTTAGCAGAAAATCTCGTGAGCTTCGTTAGCGAAAGAAAACAAAAGACCACTTCAAGATACTGTAATGAACTCATTATTTATTTGTATTTGTGTTAAACCTACTGTATTCCAACTTCTCTATGGTTTATAAACTAATTTACTGTCCATAGATTCATCAAAATAAGCAAACAACACACGAAAAACAGAATCTGTCAAAAACAGAACAGTCTGTAGTAATCTGTAACTAACGCAAACTTCTGGAACTCCAAAAAATCAGCCAAAATAGGAAGACCTAGAAAATTTGTTTATTGATCCGAAGCAATTGGAATCAGTATTTTATCACGTTCTGGTGATTTTTAACAATTGTTTTCTTGAACAGAAAGTTTCTGGAAATTTCTGCAAGATCAAATAACTATCATCCAAGAAGACCCTATAGGTTTAACTTGGCACAAACACTAATTAAAACATAAAAACACATCTAACCAGAGGCTAGAACAAATATTTATTCCTAAACAGAAGCAAAAAGCAAAAAACTAAAAATAAAATTGGGTTGCCTCCCAACAAGCGCTATCGTTTAACGCCCCTAGCTAGGCATAAAAGCAAGGATAGATCTAGGTATTGCCATCTTTGGTAGGCAATCCATAAGTGGCTCTCATGATAGATTCACATGGTAATTTTATTTTCTTCCCAGGGAAGTGTTCCATGCCTTTCTTTAATGGAAACTGGAATCTAATATTCCCTTCCTTCATATCAATAATTGCACCAATCGTTCTAAGGAAAGGTCTACCAAGAATAATAGGACATGAAGGATTGCAATCTATGTCAAGAACAATAAAACCTACGGGCACATAGTTTCTATTTGCAACAATAAGAACATCATTAATTCTTCCCATAGGTTTCTTAATAGTGGAATCCGCAAGATGCAAGTTTAGAGAGCAATCATCAAAATCACGGAAATCTAGCAAATCGCACAAAGTTTTGGGAATAGTGGAAACACTAGCACCCAAATCACATAAAGCATAGAACTCATGATCCTTAATCTTAATCTCAATAGTAGGTTCCCACTCATCATAAAGTTTTCTAGGGATAGAAACTTCCAACTCAAGCTTTTCTTCATAAGATTGCATCAAAGCATCAATGATATGTTTGGTTAAAGCTTTAATTTGACTATAAGCATGAGGAGAATTTAACACGGATTGCAACAAGGAAATACAATCTATCAAAGAGCAATTATCATAATTAAATTCCTTGAAATCCAAAATAGTGGGTTTATTAATATCTAGGGTTTTGATTTCTTCAATCCCACTTTTAGCAATTTTAGCATCAAGATCTAAAAACTCAGAATTTTTGGAATGCCTTCTAGGTAAAGGTGGATCATTTTCAGTCCCATCATTATCAAGATTCATATTTCAAAACAAAGATTTAATAGGGGACACATTAATAACTTTTAGATCTTCATCTTTATTTTCATAGAAATTTGAAGAACATGCTTTTATAAAGCAATCTTTCTTAGCACGCATCCTAGCGGTTCTTTCTTTGCACTCATCAATGGAAATTCTAATGGATTTGAGAGACTCATTGATATCATGCGTAGGAGGAATAGATCTAAGTTTTAAAGAATCAACATCAAGAGAAGTTCTATCAACTTTCTTAGCCAATTCATCAACTTTAAGCAATTTCTATTCAAGCAAAGCATTGAAATTCTTTTGCG
Source organism: Triticum aestivum (assembly GCF_018294505.1). Classification (NCBI taxonomy): domain Eukaryota; kingdom Viridiplantae; phylum Streptophyta; class Magnoliopsida; order Poales; family Poaceae; genus Triticum; species Triticum aestivum. Next base: position 614,511,978 of record NC_057814.1, read on the forward strand.
AATTCATAAACTCTTTAACACTAGTCTCAAATTCAGAGGGCATCTTATTAAAATTTCCATAAGATTTGTTGTAGGAATTACCATAATTATTAGAGGAATTGCTAGGATAAGGCCTAAGATTAAAGTTTCCTCTATACGCGTTGTTACCAAAATTATTCCTACCGACAAAATTCACATCCAAAGATTCATTATTATTCTCAATCAAAGTAGACAAAGGCATATCATTAGGATCGGAAGAAACACTCTTAGTAGCAAATAATTTCATAAGTTCATCTATCTTTCCACTCAAAACATTAATTTCTTCTATCGCATGCACTTTTTTATTAGTAGATCTTTCAGTGTGCCATTGAGAGTAATTAACCATAATATTATCTAGGAGTTTAGTAGCTTCTCCTAAAGTGATTTCCATAAAAGTGCCTCCCGCGGCCGAATCTAAAAGATTTCTAGAAGCAAAATTCAATCCGGCATAATTTTTTTGTATAATCATCCACAAGTTCAAACCATGTGTAGGGCAATTACGTATCATTAATTTCATGCTCTCCCCAGCTTGTGCAACATGTTCATGATCAAGTTGCTTAAAATTCTTAATATCGTTTCTAAGAGAGATGATCTTAGCGGGAGGAAAATACTTAGAGATAAAAGCATCTTTGCACTTATTCCATGAATCAATACTATTTTAGGCAAAGACGAAAAGCAAGCTTTAGCACGATCTCTAAGCGAAAAAGGAAATAGCTTCAATTTAACAATATCATTATCAACACCTTTCTTCTTTTGCATATCCCACAAATCAACGAAGCTATTTAGATGAGTAGCGACATCTTCACTAGGAAGGCCGGCGAATTGATCTTTCATAACAAGATTCAACAAAGCAGCATTGATTTCACAAGATTCAGTATTGGGAAGAGGAGCAATCGGAGTGCTAAGGAAATCATTATTGTTGGTATTGGTAAAGTCACATAATTTGGTATTATCTTGAGCCATCGTGACAAACAAGCAATCCAACACATGAGCAAACAAAGAGCAAGCGAAAAAAGGCGAACGAAAAAGAGAGGGCGAATAAAACGGCAAGGGTGAAGTGAGGGAGAGGAAAACGAGAGGCAAATGGTAGATAATGTAATGCGGGAGATAAGGGATTGTGATGGGTACTTGGTATGTTGACTTTTGCGTAGACCTCCCCGGCAACGGCGCCAAAAATTCTTCTTGCTACCTCTTGAGCACTGCGTTGGTTTTCCCTTGAAGAGGAAAGGGTGATGCAGCAAAGTAGCATAAGTATTTCCCTCAGTTTTTGAGAACCAAGGTATCAATCCAGTAGGAGGCTACGCGCGAGTCCCTCGCACCTACACAAAACAAATAAATCCTCGCAACCAACGCGATAAGGGGTTGTCAATCCCTACACGGCCACTTACGAGAGTGAGATTTGATAGATATGATAGGATAATATTTTTGGTATTTTTGTGATAAAGATGCAAAGTAAAATAAAAAGCAAAGGAAATAACTAAGTATTGGAAGATTAATATGATGAAGATAGACCCGGGGGCCATAGGCTTCACTAGTGGCTTCTCTCAAGAGCATAAGTATTTTACGGTGGGTGAACAAATTACTGTTGAGCAATTGACAGAATTGAGCATAGTTATGAGAATATCTAGGTATGATCATGTATATAGGCATCACGTCCGAGACAAGTAGACCGACTCCTGCGTGCATCTACTACTATTACTCCACTCATCGACCGCTATGCAGCATGCATCTAGAGTATTAAGTTCATAAAAACAGAGTAACGCCTTAAGCAAGATGACATGATGTAGAGGGATAAATTCATGCAATATGATAAAAACCCCATCTTGTTATCCTCGATGGCAACAATACACTACGTGCCTTGCTGCCCCTACTGTCACTGGGAAAGGACACCGCAAGATTGAACCCAAAGCTTAGCACTTCTCCCATTGCAAGAAAGATCAATCTAGTAGGCCAAACCAAACTGATAATTCGAAGAGACTTGCAAAGATAACCAATCATACATAAAAGAATTCAGAGAAGATTCAAATATTCTCCATAGATAATCTTGATCATAAACGCACAATTCATCGGTCTCAACAAACACACCGCAAAAAGAAGATTACATCAAATAGATCTCCACGAGAGAGGGGGAGAACATTGTATTGAGATCCATAAAGAGAGAAGAAGCCATCTAGCTACTTACTATGGACCAGAAGGTCTGAAGTAAACTACTCACACTTCATCGGAGAGGCTATGGTGTTGATCTAGAAGCCATCCGTGATTGATTCCCCTTCCGGCGGAGCTTCGGAATAGGCCCCAAGATGGGATCTCGTGCGTACAGAAAGTTGCAGCGGTGGAATTAGGTTTTTGGCTCCGTATCTGATCGTTTGGGGGTACGTAGGTATATATAGGAGGAAGGAGTACGTCGGTGGAGCAACAGGGGGCCCACGAGGGTGGAGGGCGCGCCCTGGGGGTAGGCGCGCCCCCCTACCTCGTGGCCTCCTCCTTTGTTTCTTGACGTAGGGTCCAAGTCTCCCGGATCATATTCGTTCTGAAAATCACGTTCCCGAAGGTTTCATTCCGTTTGGACTCAGTTTGATATTCTTTTTTTACGAAACTCTGAAATAGGCAAAAAACAGCAATTCTGGGCTGGGCCTCCGGTTAATATGTTAGTCCCAAAAATAATATAAAAGTGAATAATAAAGCCCAATAATGTCCAAAACAGTAGATAATATAGCATGCAACAATCAAAAATTATAGATACGTTGGAGACGTATCAACGGCATAGCTGGCCACGTGGCAGCTTCCCAGTGCTGGCCTAACTGAGCTCTTGCAAAGAGCTTTGACTCTGTGTCGTCCGCTGGCGGACGGCAAAGAGCGCCGTTAACCCCCTAACGGCTCTGACCCCACCCCACTGTCGTCCGTTGTCTTTGCCGTCTGCTGGCCTCAGATGGCGGACGGCACAATCCTTTGCCGTCCGTTTCTAAGAAGCGAACGTGAAAGTAGGCCTTTGCTGGCACCTGTTCAGACGGACAGTTTGTCGTCTGCTGGCAGACGGCAAAGAAGTTTCCCGTCCGGGATCTATGCCTTTGCCGTCTGCCATGGCGGACGGCAAAGAAGCTGATTCCAGTAGTGGAGTGTGGAAGGGGGATTCCTACAGGCAGTCGGCTCTCATACCAACTTGTGACGCCCCCGATTCAATCATACACTAATCATGCGTGCAAACGTGTACGATCAAGATCAGGGACTCACGGGAAGATATCACAACACAACTCTAAAATAAAATAAGTCATACAAGCATCATAATACAACTAGGGGCCTCGAGGGCTCGAATACAAGTGCTCGATCATAGACGAGTCAGTGGAAGCAACAATATATGAGTACAGACATAAGTTAAACAAGTTTGCCTTAAGAAGGCTAGCACAAACTGGGATACAGATCGAAAGAGGCGCATGTCTCCTGCCTGGGATCCTCCTAAACTACTCCTAGTCGTCAGCGGCCTGAACATAGTAGTAGGCACCCTCGGTGAAGTAGGGGTCGTCGTGGACGGTGGCGTCTGGCTCCTGGGCTCCAACCTCTGGTTGCAACGTCCGAGAAGAAGAGGAAAAAGGGGGAAAAGAGGGAGCAAAGCAACCGTGAGTACTCATCCAAAGTACTCACAAGCAAGGATCTACACTACATATGCATGGGTGTCTGTGTAAAGGGGAAATATCGGTGGACCGAACTGCAGAATGCCAGAATAAGAGGGGGATACCTAGTCCTGTCGAAGACTACGCTTCTGGCAGCCTCCATCTTGCAGCATGTAGAAGAGAGTAGATGGTAAGTTCACCAAGTATCAACACATAGCATAATCCTACCCGGCGATCCTCTCCTCGTCGCCCTCTGTGAGAACGATCACCGGGTTGTATCTGGCACTTGAAAGGGTGTGTTTTATTAAGTATCCGGTTCTAGTTGTCATAAGGTCAAGGTACAACTCCGGGTCGTCCTTTTACCGAGGGACACGACTATTCGAATAGATCAACTTCCCTACAGGGGTGCACCACATTTCCCAACATGCTCGATCCCCTTTGGCCGAACACACTTTCCTGGGTCATGCCCGGCCTCGGAAGATCAACACGTCGCAGCCCTACCTAGGCACAATAGAGAGGTCAGCACGCCGGTCTAAATCCTAAGCTCGGACGGGTCTGGGCCCATCGCCCTTTGCACACCTGCACGTTGCGTACGCGGCCGGTGAGCAGACCTAGCAACCTCCATTACAAAGGAAGTTGCGTTACGCGGTCCAACCCGGAGCGCGCCGCTCTGTCGCTGACGTCAAGAAGGCTTCGGCTGATACCACGACGTCGAGTGCCCATAACTGTTCCCGCGTAGTTGGTTAGTGTGTATAGGCCAGTGGCCAGACTCAGATCAAATACCAAGATCCCGTTAAGCGTGTTAATTCATGTAACCGCTGACGCCGAGCAGGGCTAGGCACACCTCTCACCTAGGTGGTCTCAACCTGCCCTGTCGCTCTGCCACAAAGTAACAGTCGGGGGCCGTCGGGAACTCAGGCGCACCACTACCTGGATGTAGCCACCTGTCCTTTCAGCCCCCACATCGGAATCACATGCAGGTACTCTACGAGCCAACCCGACTTTAGTCACCACCTGTATATTATGTATGTATATATGTATACCCGTGATCACCTCCCGAGTGATCACGGCCCGATAGTATAGCATGGCAGACGGACAAGAATGTAGGGCCACTGATGAAGTACTAGCAACCTATACTAAGCATGTAGGATTGTAGGTAAAGGCATCAATAATTGTAGCAACAATGACAGGCTATGCAGCAGAATGGGATTAACCAAAAGCAGTAACATGCTACACTACTCTAATGCAAGCAGTAGAGAGAAGGAATAGGTGATATCGGGTGATCAAGGGGGGGGGGCTTGCCTGGTTGCTCTGGCAAGGATGGGTCGTCAACAATGTAGTCGATTGGGGTAGCAGCAGCGTCGGTCTCGATGTCTAATGAGAGAAGAGGGGGAAAACAATAAATATAATGCAAACGTATGCATGACGATGCATGACATGACAATGAGCGGTGCTAGGTGTGCCCTAACGCAGTGCTAGGTGATATCGGCAAGGGGGGTGTGGAAACATCATGGAAAGTATTCCCGGTGTTTCACGTTTTCGGACAGATGAAACAGAGGTGAAATGTTGCACGTTCGCTATGCTAGGGACGTGTGGCTGACAAACAGACCGCGTATTCAGATTTGTTCGTCGTTCTGAGCAACTTTCATGTACAAAGTATTTTCATCCGAGTTACGGATTATTTTATATTAATTTTTATAGTTTTAAATTATTTTCTAGAATTAACAAATTATTTTAATTCAAAATTGCATTTATGACGTCAGCATGACATCAGCAGTCAACTCTGAACGTTGACTGGTCAAGCTGACACGTGGGTCCCACTGGTCATAGACTCAGGTTAACTAAACCGGGTTAATTAGACTAACTAAGTGATTAGGCTAATTTAATTTAATTAGATTAGTTAAACAGGATTAATTAACTTATTTAACTCATTAATTAATTAATTATTAATTTATTTATTCTAACAATTTTTATTCTTTTTATTCACTTTTTTTTAAATCATTCTGTGGGCGGGGCCCATAGGTCATAGGCCTAGAGGCCATAGCGGGGCACGGGCGCTAACGGGCACAGCCCGAACGGCCGCTCGCCCGCGGGTGCGCACCCGACTGGGCGCCGTGGGGTGGCTGGAGGGCACGGGTGCCAGCGCGCCAGCATGGAGCTCCGGCGGCAGGCGAGGGGCGGCGCCGGTGCGGCCTGGCTAGGCGGAGCCGAGGCGGGAGGCGGAGACGAGACACGGGGCGACGGCGCGGCGTCGTGCACGACAAGGGGCAGCAGCGGGGTGTGCATGCGCCGGGCTGGTGGCGGGCTCGTGCTAGCCGGCGTGCAAGGGCCGCGGGCGTGGTTGGTGAGAACGGTCGGAGCGGGGAGGGCTGCGGGAGGCCGGGTCGAGGCCAGTGGCGCAGGGAGGGACGCAGCAAGGCCGCGAGCAGAGGAGGCGCGGGGTCAGGGGGCTGCGGCCGCGGGACGCGAGCTCGCAAGGCAGGGCGCGGCGGAGCAGCAGCTCGAGGAGCAGGGCGCGGTCGAGGCGTGCATGCAAGCACGGTGACTGCGTTGCGCTAGGGGGGAGCGGGAGCCGAGAGGAGGCACCGTGCGGGGCTGGCTCTAGACGCGGACGACGCGGTCGATGGGAGAGCGGGGGATAGGGGAGAGAGGAGGAGAGGTCGGAGCTCACGGCATGGCCGTAGGGTCTTAGGCAGCGGGGCGTGGGGAGGACGACGGGGACGACTACGACGTAGGGGAGGCAGTCCGGCGAGGTGGAAAGGCTCCGGCGAAGTCCTCGGGTGCTGGTGACGGCGCAGTCCAGCGGCGTCGGGGGCGGTCGGCGCGGTTCGTTCCCCTATCCAGATCTGGATCGGGGAGGGAGAGAGAGCGACGTGGGCGTGAGTGGGAGCGATTAGGAGTAGTTGGGGTTAGGGTTTCGGGCAAGAGGGGATAAGGTAGTGGGGGTGGGCTGGCCGGTTGGGCCTTTGCCTAGTTGGGCTGGTGGCCTGCTGGGCCGGAGCCCAGTGAGGGGGTTCTTCTTTTTTCCTTTTCTTTTTTTGTTAGTTTTTTTTGTATTTTCTTTTACTTTTTTTATTTCCTTTTCTGTTTTAATTCATTTTAAAATATTTAGACATTCTGTAAAAGTGTGTTTCCTTCACCATAAATACCTAAGCATTAATTGGCACACTCCGAACATTATAGTTTTAAATGTTTGAAAATCTTTGATGTTTGACAAAAATTCAAATTTGAATTTGAACAGTTTTGATCCAACGAGAGATTAGTGACAGTAACGGAGGTGACGTGGCATCATTAGCAGAGGTTACTGTAGCTTGATTATCCGGGCGTCACATGCAAGCAACAGAAGTAGTATGATCCGCAATATCCATGTTCAAGAAAGATGTCACCTCGAAGGCGTGTCCTTGTGCATTCTTCACAATGTTGATGTGGTAGTAAAGGTGTTGTAGAAGCGAGTCGTGGTCGAATGTATGAGGCTCGCTCTCAAGAGATCGAATGGTCAACTCATGTGACATGGAAGTCGACACAAAGTCCAAGTATCCTACACATGTACACAACAAAACAAAGAAGGTATGCGCATGGTAGATAAACACATCATCCATCATGATGGTTCTCTTCTCTTGCACATAACCATTAGAAGCACAAGTGCATGAATAATATGATGCAACAACGGCTATATTCATGGCACCAGGTATATGGTGCAAAGAGGTAAGACAAGCATGCTTCACAAGAAATAGGTCAAAATCTCCAAATATGTGTGAGAATGCTACGGGGGCAATCTCATGAGCAAGAGGTAAGTCATTGTTGCACTCAATATATGTCAAATCATCTAGCATGAGAGAGGCAACATATGGAGATATGTGATAAGAAGCAATAACAATCATGTGCAAAGCATGTAGATGGTTGTCATCAACCGGATGAAATAAGCAAGTATGAATCATTGGTGATGCAACATAAGCAAGCATATCAATCATGTCGTGCAAACTAGTGGAGCAAAGATGCAACACACTAGAGGAAATCATGGCGCTCATGTCATGTGAGAGAATAGTGGATATAGGTAATGCACATGACATATCGCAAGCACGAACACCAAGCAAGATCAAGGTGTCATCATAGGAAGGGATCACAAAGAAAACATGTCAAGAACAAGCAATATCTCCACCAAGCTTGCAAAGACACATACAAGTATGAGAATCAATCATCATGTGTAATGCAAAGCATGGATCACAAATGCATGGCAAAGACATAGTAATGAGCATATCATGCAAAGTGAACATGGCAAGATGGGCATATAATATGTAATGGACAACAACCCATAGCCAAGTGAGGGCCATGTAGAAGAAATGCACAAAGTCTTTGCTTCAAGAGAGCGGTGGGAAAGACACTCCATGGTACCCAAGTCATCGTTGCTCTCTAGAGCTCGTTTTGTCAACTCGTGGGATTGCGAGGTTGACAAGTATTCATGGGTACCTACACAAAAGAGACACAAACCAAAGAAAATGTGTGCATGGTAAATGTACACATCATCCATCATGCTGTGTATGTGCACGTGTGAGTTAGTACAAGATAAGCATCGCTCAAACAAATTTGATGCATGGTATAAGAACATGTCATCCATCATGAAAGAATAGTTGTTATGTATAACATGATTAGGATGCGAATCTAGCATGCAAGTATATGGCACATCAATAGCATTTTAATTCATGGGAAGCATATGGTGCACACAAGTAGTGGGATCTTGCAATGGATAGGATGAATCAAAATCTCCCAAAATGTATGAGGAAACTATGGGGGTCTCCTCATGAGCAATAGTGGAAACGTCATATGGAGAATATGAAAAACATCCAAAACAATGCACATCTGAAACTAGGTGGTCATGGCATGGCATATGAGATAAATGATGCAAAGGGAGCATATCAATATCATCACAAGAAAAACAAATGCCAATAACCATGGGCTTATAATCTATGCCATATGTGCAAATTGGGTTTATCTTAATGGCATATGCATAGTCACTATGAAGAGATTGCAAATATTACATATGGTTGATCTCATGCATAGCATATGAAAAGTCAAGCGGATTGTCAAATATGATGTGACCAAGAGAATTATCGCAAGAAGAAATCCTATGTAACATGGCATCACAACTAATAGACTCCACATGGCAATCATCGAACTCATCATAAATGGGTAAATCATCGCATGGGGGAGTCGAACTAGCATGAAGCATTACAATAGGTGGATCAACATCATGCAAGCAATGAATGTCAAGAATTTCCACTAGTGGGACTAGAGCATCACCTTCACCTATGTTACCTTGTTCATTCCACTCAAGTGGTGTAGTTGAGGTGGCAAAGACCAAATGGTGGTCATCATCTTCATCTTGATGGAACCATGTGGGGGGTGCATCATATTCCACCATGGCCAGCGTCTTGTCCAAAGGAAGGATGAAGTCATCACGAATCAGCGCGTCATCATATAAGGGACCTAGCAACAAATGAGAAGACACAATAGAGGTAGAGGTTAAGTTGTTAGAAATCAAAATGGTCTCGCATGCCCTATCAACTACCTCACTCTCTCTATGTGGTGGTGGCTCACTCACTACCTCAAGGTAGGTGCACTCAATGTCACATATGGTGGAGTCACTCAAATGACTCAAGTGGTGGTGGTAACTCTCCTCACATGGGAATTGGGGCAACTCGTCATATGTGGGGCTAGTGGTGAACTCACTCTCACTCTCAATATGGTGGCACAAGTCACTCAAGTCATCATACGTTGCCGTGGTCGAAGGGAAAATCCCATGCTCAACCATCTCGTCGTCGTCGTCGTGAATGAAGGCCGAAGATGGCACATCATCGCTCTCCTCCATGACCGAAGGGAAAATCCATGCTCGATCATCTCGTCACCATCGCCGTGGATGAAGGCCGATGTAGGCGTACTTGTCGTAGGTAGACGAAGATGCCGTACGTCCAAAGGCAAAGATGCCTTGAGAACACTTGGCGAAGATGCCGAAGTGGTGGTAGTAGTCGTAGCTCCGTCTTGTTGGTGCTCGTCTCGCGTTCTTCTCTTGTGCTCATGAAGGTTTTCTTGACGGTGCCACGTGGTACTTGCATCTTGTGGGTGCTTCAAAGGTGTGCGACTTGAGCGTCTCCGCCGTGAAGATGACGAAGGGGAAGAAGACTTGTATTTGGCCACCAAGTCTCGTACTTGATCCATTTGTTCGGCCAACTTGGTGTTGATGTAATCCCTTTGCCTTGCTTCGTTTTGTAAAATGTCGATGGCGAGGCGCTCAATGCCTTGCATTGCTCGTTGTAGTCCGAAGATGAACGACTTGGTGATGTAGTTGTTCGCGCCGTCGTTGTTGTGGAAGACCAGAGATGAAATGCCTTGCCTATCCATCACAAGACTCGAGCAAATGTGAGTGGAATAAAGGAAGGAACTAGACCAAATGTACCTTTCCAATGTTGAAGATGGATCAGTGATCACTCAATAATGTATCATGGAAATAACACAATTGGTACCGGATCTTGTCAATTCTCACACCTACACAAGTAAGGCTTACGGTGGAGCTCGGTGAGGATAGTGGCACAAAAATTTGATGCAAAATGTTAGCAAGAGTCAATAATGTTGGAAAAGATTCACAATTCGCAAGTGAAACAAGTAGACCAATAGCAATATGTGGCACACGGAAACACACACACAGATAGATAAATGGGGTCGTGCATCCAAGGAATGAGCACAAAATGTGGAATCCACGGAAAACGCTCGTGTTGCACAACTCAAGAGAGACGCTAGCACGATTTCTCAATAGGTGGATACGACACTTGTGCACAACCTATATGATGCAAAATGTATGAGCTTTCTATCCCAAGTATGCTATGTGTATGATGTTCCCGGTGTTCTACTCAAGATGATCCAAGATGATCGGATATGACAATCTTATGTGCAATGTGGTATGATGCGATGGCTCTTTCTTACAAGCTTCTTTGCTCTATTTTTGCTTAAAATCTTATTTTTTTTGATATGGCCACTTATACGAAATGCACAAACCAAGATAGCAATTGTGTGTATGCGGGAACAATCTTGTGACACAAGGGATGGTACTATGATACCAAGATAATACCAATATGATATTGTATGTATGCAATGGGAGGTACGGATCACTAATGTGCACACGTAACATTGCCGGCAATACTCAATGGCTAGTCTCGATAGGCAAGTGACGCAAAATGGGCTAAGGGGTTAACAATGTAATGGCAAGAATGTACAATGATGGGATACCACGATACCAAGATGATATAGAGGTTACCGTTCTTGCTTACGGTTAGGTTGTCAAAATGGCGAAGTGGTCGATGTCGAATCCTTGTCGAAGGTGAGCGGCGGCGTTGTCGATGTCGAACCGTTCCTAGTTAGCCGAAACACCCTAGGAAACGGAAAAACCGCAAACTCAAAATCTCAAGGGAAAATGTCAAATGGTGGTAGCGAAATGCGTTGGTGGTTCCGGAGTTAGCAATGCGGAAGTGGAAGTTGTGATTGATGATGAAGCAACCATCCCTATGTAGCCAAAACACCTTAGGAGACTTAAGTCACCACTCAAGCAACCACAAATGCTAAATGGAGCAAAATGGGTTAGGTTGCGGAAAGCTATGGTGGTTTTGCGGATGATATGGTGGATGGCCTAGGCAAACATGCGAAAATGCCAAACTTTTGATGGAGTCAAATGATGTTGGAACCTATCTAGATGGATGGGGGATGTCAATAGCTACTCAACGAGCTAAATAACGTCAAAGTCGGACTTCGGTAGCGAAAGTTATTGCCGAAACGGTTTTTGTTGGTGAGCTGAAACTGGGAGGTGCGGGTGCCCGGTGGTCGGAGGTGCGGGCACCCGGGGTGGTCCGGGGCAAACAACCCGGTGGTGCGGGTGCCCGGGGGTTTGGGGTGCGGGCACCCGGGGTGGTTAGCGGGGTTGGGCGGGGGGGGGGGGTCCGGGTGCCCGGGGATGACGTCCGGGTGCCCGGGGGTCACGAATTTGGGCGGAAATTCATGGGAAAATGGAAGAAATTGGTGGATTTCATGAAGGGAAAGGTGGAGATGGATGGGGGGAAGGCTAGATCCACTTGAAACCAAGAAAATCCATGGATCAAATCCAACAAAACCTCATCAAACCAACAAATCACAAAAAAATTGACGCTATTTTTGGTGGGGAATTTTCGAAATTGGGGAAGAACACAACAAAATTAGGCTAGAGAACAAGAAGGGGGGCTCCAATTTCGTGAGAAACCATGGCTCATGATACCAAGATGTTGTAGGGTGGAACCCTAGATGGAGATCTTTCACGAATTGGAGGGGAAATCCCCAAGAACACGAAGAACACGAAGAACACAATAGAGGGGAAACACTCAAATTGATTAGATCCAATCACACATATGCTAGATCCAAGAACACAGAAGAGGTCACAATGATCCAAGAAAAACAAAGGAAAGTTACAAGGTACTAGTTCATCCCAATCCTATGAGGAGAGAGGTCTTGATGATCCTATGATGGGGATCCTTCCCAAGATCGGGGCTTGATATCCACTAGGGATCTTCTCCTAGGAGGTCTTGATCTCCTAGAGGAGTGGGTACAAGGAGCAAACTCTCTAATGTCTCTCATATACTTTGCTATCCTCCAAATGAGCAAGGGAAGGGGTATATATAGTCTAGGGACGAAATTGAGGGAGAGAGGGTTACAAGGGTCAATTGCCCAAAATGCATGAAGGCATATTTGGAGTCGTCCGGGCACCCGGTCCGGTCATGGAGGCCGCGGCCAAGTGGCTAAAGGGACCGCGCACCCGCGGGTTGATGGCCCGGGCACCCGGGGCGGTGGAGAGCCGGCTGGATGGGGGGTCGGGCACCCGGGGTTGATGGCCCGTGCACCCGGGGAGGCGGTGCAGCTCCCAGCCGGGGGGGGGCACCCGGGCTGCTCAGGGGCGGCACCCAGGCCACGGCCGGGCACCCGGGGTGCATAGCGGGCAGGCCCTGGGCGGTGGCCGAAGGCCCGGGCACCCGGGGGCATGGAGGGCCGGGCACCCGGGGGTCCTAGAGCCTCCGTGGCTTCGTGCTTCTCGCGTCCTTCTTCCTTCCCTTCCTTCACGGGTGCTTGGGTCTCCCTCCGAGCTTCTTCATGGTCATGTCCTTGGTACCTAAGCATGCACAACACTTCTGTTTGAGGTAGGACCCAACTCTCGTATGAATTTGAATGGAGCTCCAAGAGGAAGGAGTTAACCTCGGTTTTGTTGGCACGTGTGTGTGCTCTTCTCATCGGTCTTCTCCGTCCTTGCGATGGTGGTGTGACGTCCATGGTGATGGTCGAGGGATGCTCGGCATCACCTATATTCATGATCATTGCCTTAGATATCGTCATAACTTTGCGCTTTTCTATCAATTGCTCAACAGTAATTTGTTTACCCATCGTATGCTTTATTCAAGAGAGAAGCCTCTAGTGAAACCTATGGCCCCCGGGTCTATTTTCTATCGTATTATTTTTAGATCTATAAAACTAAAAATCCAAAAATACCTTGCTGCAATTTATTTGTGTTTACTTTGTTTAGCTTTTTACTTATCTTTTAAATCTATCTCTATTAGATCTCACTCTTGCAAGTGACCGTGAAGGGATTGACAACCCCTTTTTCGCGTTGTGTGCAAGTGTTTGTTAATTTGTGCAGGTGGATATATTTGGGACTTGCGTGTCCCTCCTACTGGATTGATACCTTCGTTCTTAACTGAGGGAAATACTTATCTCTACTGTGCTGCATCACCCTTTCCTCTTCAAGGAAAAAAATCAACGCAAGCTCAAGAAGTAGCAGTAATCATGTGAATTTGATATGTGTTCGAGATTTTGATGATATGTATGTTGTGATTCCCTTAGTGGTGTCATGTGAACGTCGACTACATGGCACTTCACCGTCTTTGGGCCTAAGGGAATGCATTGTGGAGTACTTATCAGATGATGGGTTGCTAGAGTGACAGAAGCTTAAACCCTAGTTTATGCGCTCCTTCATAAGGGACTGATTTGGATCCATATGTTTAATGCTATGGTTAGATTTTATCTTAATACTTTTCTCGTAGTTGTGAATGCTTGCAAGGGGCTAATCATAAGTGGGAGGTTTGTTCAAGTAAAAACAACACCCAAGAACCGGTCCACCCACATAGCAAATTATGAAAGTAGCGAACGCGAATCAGACCAACGTGATGAAAGTGACTAGATGAAATTATGTAAGTGCATCTAGTTCCCCTTAGTGATTTTGGTGTATTGAAGACTTATAGGTTAAGGGACTAATATATTTGTGAGTGTACACAGGTCTATAAGTCTATGAGGAGTTTGATATTTACGATGAAAGTCGACCCCTAAAAATGAATGTCTTCAGCTGAAGACTTTGGTTTTCTTGAAGACTTTGAAAGTGAAGAAATTGGTGTGACCTTGAAGACTTGATATCCATGCGAGGATTATGAAGCGTGAAGACTTTTGTTTTCGTAGTTTCCTTTTCTCTTTCTTGAGTCATAGGAAACACCGTACTGTTAAAGGGGGTCGAGGTAAAACTAAGGAAAAGTTTCCAACTGATGCTCATCTCAAAATCCTACACCTACCCAATCCTTTCGAGTGAAGCCATTGGAAATCTCAAACAGTTCACTGTTCTCTAAGGAATTTGTTCTGACTGAGGAGTTAGGAATTCCCCAGTGTGGATTGCCTACAAGTGAGGAACATGATAGCCCTGAGGAATTTGATACTCAAATATCCGACCGTTGTTGTGCTATGCGCCAGCTGTCCCAAAATATCTACCCACCTAACGGTCATATCATTGAAGGGCATTTATGCCGTATCATGTAGGGCTGATCCCTAGGCTATGAATAGCCACCCCCTACAACCACTAGTTGGTTGGCTGCTCCGAGAAAACTGACACTTGTCATTGAGAGCATCCCATCCTCCGAGGACTTTGAGCGAAAATCATCAAGTGAGGAAAACTCAAACCCAAACTCCTACAAACCCAAAGTGATTGAGCATCACTGAAGAGATTGTTCTTGTGTGGAATCGACGCTTGTTACCTTTGAGGACTGTGCATCCTCCAGACGGTTAGGCGTCATGGTCTAGAGCAACCAAGAGGAAATTATGGATCGTCGAGTGACCGAGTCTGTGAAGGTTTGGAAGTCACCTGAAGACTTATCACGAGTGATTGGGCGAGGTCTGTGTGATCTTAGCTCAAGGAGAATACGGTGAGGACTGTGTGTCCTCAGGTTTAAATACCTAGCCGCTCCAACCAGACGTACAACTGTCACAGCAGTTGGAACTGGTCTACCAAATCATCATCTTCACCAAGCCACTGGTTCTATTTCCTCAACCCTTTCATTTCCTCATTTATGTGTTGTTGCACTCGATCGTTACTGTTTGAAGACTTTGACTGAAGACTTTATCAATTTCCTCAATCCTAATTCTTCAGTCACTTTGTCTTCAGCCTGCTTATCCTGTTTATATGCTTCCTGTACTGTGTGCTTGCTTTCATTTCATCATGATGACCCTGTTACTACTCTGTGACGCTTGCATCTGAGTACTTATCCGTTGCCAGTTGTTCGTGATTTAGGAAATTCCTCACCTTGAATTTCCTCCGTGACGAATTTGTAAAAATCGCCTATTCACCCCCTCTAGTCGATATAACGCACTTTCAATTGGTATCAAAGCAACATACTCCCTTGTTCTGTGTGATTTTGGTTTAACCACCTGGAGTTTTAGTTATGTCGACTGCAGGCATGATCAAGTTCTCGGCTGGGTGTCCAACCTTCGATGGGATGGACTACCCCTACTGGAAGAATAAGATGTGCATGCATCTTGAGGCAATTGACAACAATCTCTGGTACGTTGTGGAAAATGGCGTTCCCTCCATCACTACTTTCGTGAACGCTGCTGATGTGAAGAGATTCAAGCAACTCGACTTTCAAGCGAAGAATATCATATGTGGCCATCTGAGAAAAGGGCAGTATGGCAGTGTGAGTGCTTTGGAGACAACTAAGCTTATCTGGGATGGGCTTTCCAAGGTCAACGAAGGAGTCTCAACTCAACGTGACTCTCGAGTTGACATTCTTCGCAATCTCTTCAACCGCTTCAAAAGCCTCGACAATGAAATGTTCGACAAACCTTCGATCGCCTCACTGACATATCAAATGAGCTTCAAGCACTTAGTGCCACTGACATATCAAATGAGCTTCAAGCACTTAGTGCCACTAACATCACCGATCATGAGGTGGTGAAGAAATTGCTGAGGTCGCTTGATTCCTCATTTGACACTCTTGCACTGATTATTCAAGGACGTGGAGACTACAAGTCACTTGATCCCATAGATATCCTTGAGAGGCCAAATACTCATGAGCTCCAACATGACTAGAAAAGAGATGTCTACGGACCAAGCTATGGTACATCATGAGCACTGAAGGCCAAGGCAGTCTCTGAATCCGAAGAAGAGGATTCTGGTAGCAGCCTTGGTGATCCTGAAGAACTGAGTAAGGAGCTAGCAATGCTTGTGGGGAAATTACAGAAGTTCTCAAGACGTGGTCGCTTTGGAAAATCTTCAAGGGGTGATGACATGAGATCAAATTCCTCATCCCGTGACTACAAGAAGAGAACTTGCCACAAATGCAAGAAACCTGGTCACGACATTACTGATTGTCCTCAGTGGGAGAAGGAATCAATGAAGAAGAAATACAAGGATGACAATTCTGATGACTCAAAGAAGAAGAAGAAATTTTCAAAGTCCTCATCGTCAAAATCTTCAAAGTCTTCATCTCACAAGAAGAGCAGATCCAAAAAGGCTCGGGCATTCATTGGCAAGGGAATGGACTCTGAAGCTGAATCTGAGGAAAATGAGGAAGAGGAGGCATTTGAGGAGTTAGACTCTGGTGTGGCGAGCCTAGCTCTCGCTAATGCTTCCGTCAGCAAGTCCATCTTCAACTCTAAGGAAAATGACTTCCTCAACACTACTGACGACAGCGATGATGACTACGATCCCACCTATTGCTTCATGGCAAAAGGTGCCAAGGTACTCAAATACCCCTCAACTCTGAATCAAGTGAGGATGAATCTGATGAAAACCTCAAGCCCAGCTATTCTAAACTTGCTAAGATTGCTTTAAAGCAACAAAATGCTTTTGAAAAGGTTCAAAATATGCTAGACAAAAGCGATGACCTATTGGGTGAAGAAATGGATCAAACTCAAACTCTGACTGATAATCTTCAGAGACTTCAGTCTAAGTTTGACAACCTTCAAAGTCATCATAACACTCTCTTAGCTGATCATGAGAAGCTTTCTTATGAATTTATTAAAAAAAGATCTTGAGAAGCTAAGGTTGAGTTATGAAGAACTTCAGAAGGAACATCGACGTCATTCATTGCTTGCTCAACAGATCAGTTGCGCTCAGGTTGAATTCATTCCACCATGTTTGAAATGCATTGAACGTGAATCTGCTAATTCTTCACTTGAAAGTTCAAATGCTTCTATTACTGCAAATTCTTCAACTGTCTCTATGGTCACAAATTCCTCATTTGAGAATACCACAAGTATCACTGACAATGCAAAAGCCTCAAAGGGCATCAGGCATGTACAAAAGCCTCAAAGGGCATCAGGCTCTTTGTGATGTGCTTAAAAAGCAGATCCTCAACAGGAACCCTAGGAAAGAGGGTATCGCCTTTGAGAGGAAACTCAATGCTGATGGTACCTACTGGAAACCTCAGCAGTATCCCAAAACCTCATGGGTTGCTGCGAAAGGACCTCCCGTAGATCCATCCACTTTATCTGGCTTTACTTGTGAATCTTCATATTCATCTGATGAGTCATTTGACTCCAACTATAAACTGTTCAAAAATCAGAATGGTGAAGTATTTGCTAGATATGTTGGCACTGACTGTAGGAATGGCCCCCCTATGAAAAAAATCTGGGTTCCCAAAAGGTGCCTTGAAAGTCTTCAGGTGAATGTCATCATGACACCACCTGTGAAGAATAGGAACCCCAGATCAAATTCTTCATATGGACCAAAGTCTTCATATGGATCCAAGTCCTCATATGGACCAAATTCCTCACATGGATCAAATTCTTCAGATTGATCCAAATTCTCATATGAACATCATCGTGCTAACACTTATGTTTCGCAGGGAAAGCCTAAGGGCTATGAATATGAGCATTATTCTTCAAATCATTATGTTCATAAGTCCTCGAAGAATTTCTATGCTTATTCATATGCTTACTGTAACCCTCTTCTGTGAAACGAAGTGGACTGGCTTCTATGCCACCTTTCTCTTATGGAGCTCCTAGAATGATGAACTCTTTGCCACCCCTCCATATGTGGGTGGTGAAGAATAAGAACTAATCTCTTATGCAGGGTCAGGTCTCCAGACAAACTTAAACGTCTGAAGAATTTGCTGGAGACCTGAATATGCTTGAAAGGATGCAAGCTAATCATGAAGAAATGAATATTCATTTCTCACGTCCTCATAAGGCTATATATATGTTGTACTGCTTGATGAAATTCAAACTGATGAATTTGATGTCATATTCTTCACTGATGAAGTATATGAGTTCGTAAGATGCACTAATTCATCTGCAGGATGATCAACCCAAAGCTACTGAGTGGGTCCTCGATAGTGGATGTACAAATCACATGACAGGTGACAAGAATTTATTGATGGACACTGCTTTATCTCCATCGCATCTGAAGCTATCACCTATGATGACAAAGGAAAAAGCAAGGTATTGGGTCTAGGTAGGGTTGCGATCTGAAAGGATCGACACATGGACAAAGTCATGCTTGTCGAGTCCTTAGGATTCAACCTCATGTCTGTCTCAATGCTTTGTGATCTTGATATGGTTGTTGTCTTTGGCAAGTATCGTTGTGTGGTGATCATGGAATCTCACAATTCCAAAGTCTTCGAAGGCTTTAGTAGAGGAGACTTGTATATTGTTGATTTCTCTACAGGACCACAACCTGCCACATGTCTACTTGCAAAATCTTTAGAAGGCTGGTTATGGCATCGACGACTAGGTCATGCTGTCATGAGGAACTTACACACACTCACGAAGAAGAAGCACACCATTGGCATAGAGGGTGTCAAATTCCTCAAGGACCATCTGTGTGGAGCTTGCGAGGCTGGAAAGATGACCAAGTCCAAGCATCCCTCAAAGACTATCATGACTACCACTCGTCCATTTGAATTGCTTCACATGGATCTCTTTGGCCCCACTCCCTATGCCACATTCACAAATGCAACATCTCTATATGGCTTTGTTATTGTTGATGACTATTCTTGTTACACATGGGTGCATATCATCACATACAAAACTGAAGTGCAGGAAGTCTTCAAACGATTTTCCTCGAGGGCTTCGACGAACTTCGGTGTGAAGATCAAGCACATTAGGAGTGACAATGGGACTGAATTCAAGAATACTGGTCTTGATGACTATCTTGATGAACTTGGTATTATTCACGAGTTATCTGCTCCTTGTACTCCTCATCAGGATGGCGTCGTGGAGCGCAAGAACGGGACTCTTGTTGAGATGGCTCGCACTACGCTTGATGGATACAAGACGCCTCCTCGCTTCTGGCCTGAGGCAATTGATACTGCGTGCCACATCATCAATAGGGTATATCTACACAAATTCTTCAAAAAGACCTCATATGAACTCCTCACTGACAAGAAACCCAATGTGAGTTATTTCAAAGTCTTCGGTGCTTGGTTACTGATTAGAGATCCTCATCACAATTCCAAACTTGCACCGAAAGCACATGAAGCTTTTATGCATGGTTACGGAAAGGACTCGCACACCTACAAAGTCTTCAACACCTTTTACCACAAGCTTGTTGAGACTGTAGATGCGCGGTTCGATGAAACTAACGGCTCGCAAAGAGAGCACCTACCTCCTGTGCAAGATGAAATGTCACCTGAGGAATGCATTATGTTCAAGGCTACTGAGGATGTCATTCCTACCGAAGAATCTACTGAAGAAGTCATTCCAGATCGTGAAGAACATTATGCTGGTGCACCAGAGGAAAATGGCTATGAAGAAAATGCTGAGCCCACTCAACATCATCAACTTGCTCATCCTCGCGTTGCAAATGAAGTGCAGATTGAGAAAATCATCGATGACATCAATGCACCAGGTCCTCTCACACGCTCAAGGGCTTCACATTTGTCTAACTTTTGTGAGCACTTTGCTTTTGTCTCTATCACAGAGCCCACTAAAGTTGATGAGGCATTTCTGGAGCCTGAGTGGATTCAAGCGATGCAAGAGGAATTACATCAATTCAAGCTCAACAATGTCTGGGAACTCGTCAAGCGACCAGACCCACGCAAGCACAATATCATCGGTACCACATGGATCTACCGCAACAAGCAAGATGAAAATGGCCTTGTGGTAAGGAATAAGGCTCGTCTTGTAGCTCAAGTCTACACACAGGTTAAAGGAATTTATTTCGATGAAACTTTTGCAGCTGCTGTGGCTGATACGTCTCCAACGTATCTAGAATTTTTTATTGTTCCATGCTATATTATATTCTGTTTTGGATCTTTATTGGGCTTTATTATACACTTTTATATTATTTTTGGGACTAACCTATTAACCGGAAGCCCAGCCCAAATTGCTGTTTTTTACCCGTTTCAGTGTTTCGCAGAAAAAGAATATCAAACGGAGTCCAAACGGAATGAAACCTTCGGGAACGTGATTTTCGGAACGAACGTGATCCAGAGGACTTGGAGTCTACGCAAAGAAACGAACGAGGAAGGCACGAGGTAGGGGGGCGCGCCTACCCCCCAGGTGCGCCCTCCACCCTCGTGGGGCCCTTGTTGCTCCACTAACGTACTTCTTCCTCCTATATATACCCATATACCCGGAAAACATCAGATACGGAGCCGAAACACTATTTCTACCGCCGCAACTTTCTGTACCCGTGAGATCCCATCTTGGGGCCTTTTCCGGCGCTCCGCCGGAGGGGGCATTGATCACGGAGGGCCTCTACATCATCTCCAAGGCCTCTCCAATGAAGTGTGAGTAGTTTACCTCAGATAAACTTTCTTTGGCCATGTTATTTCGAGAAGACATAATTGCTTAGTTAGTATGCTTGAAGTATTATTACTTTTATGTCAATATTAAACTTTTATCTTGAATCTTTGGGATCTGAATATTCGTACCACAATTAAGAGGATTACATTAAAAAACCATGCCAAGTAGCATTCCACATCAAAAATTCTGTTTTTATCATTTACCTACTCGAGGACGAGCAGGAATTAAGCTTGGGGATGCTTCATACGTCTCCAACGTATCTATAATTTTTGATTGTTCCATGCTATATTATATTCTGTTTTGGATGTTTATTGGGCTTTATTATACACTTTTATATTATTTTTGGGACTAACCTATTAACCGGAGGCCCAGCCCAAGTTGCTGGTTTCTGCCTGTTTCAGTGTTTCGCAGAAAAAGAATATCAAACGGAGTGCAAACGGAATGAAACCTTCAGGAACGTCATTTTCGGAATGAACGTGATCCAGAGGACTTGGAGTCTACACAAAGCAATGAACGAGGAAGGCACGAGGTAGGGGGGCGCGCCCTCCACCCTCGTGGGGCCCTCGTTGCTCCACCGACGTACTTCTTCCTCCTATATATACCCATGTACCCGGAAAACATCAGAACGGAGCCGAAACCCTATTTCCACCGCCGCAACTTTCTGTACCCGTGAGATCCCATCTTGGGGCCATTTCCGGCGCTCCGCCGGAGGGGGCATTGATCACGGAGGGCCTCTAGATCATCTCCAAGGCCTCTCCGATGAAGTGTGAGTAGTTTACCTCAGACCTTCGGGTCCATAGTTATTAGCTAGATGGCTTCTTCTCTCGTTTTGGATCTCAATACAATGTTCTCCCCCTCTCTTGTGGAGATCTATTCGATGTAATCTTCTTTTGCGGTGTGTTTGTCGAGATCCGATGAATTGTGGGTTTATGATCAAGGTTATCTATGAACAATATTTGAATCTCATCTGAATTCTTTTATGTATGATTGGTTATCTTTGCAAGTCTCTTCGAATTATCAGTTTGGTTTGGCCTACTAGATATATCTTTCTTGCAATGGGAGAAGTGCTTAGCTTTGGGTTCAATCTTGCGGTGTCGTTTCCCAGTGACAGTAGGGGCAGCAAGGCACGTATTGTATTGTTGCCATCGAGGATAAAAAGATGGGGTTTATATCATATTGCATGAATTTATCCCTCTACATCATGTCATCTTTCTTAATGCGTTACTCTGTTCTTCATGAACTTAATGCTCTACATTCATGCTGGATAGCGGTCGATGTGTGGAGTAATAGTAGTAGATGCAGGCAGGAGTTGGTCTACTTGTCACGGACGTGATGCCTATATACATGATCATACCTAGATATTCTCATAACTATGCTCAATTCTATCAATTGCTTGACAGTAATTTGTTTACCCATCGCAATACTTATGCTATCTTCAGAGAAGCCACTAGTGAAACCTATGGCCCCCGGGTCTATTTGCCATCATATTAATCTTCCATCACTTTGCTATTTGTATTTCTGTTTATTTTACTTTGCATCTTTATCATAAAAATACCAATAATATTATCCTATCATCTCTATCAGATCTCACTCTCGTAAGTGACCGTGAAGGGATTGACAACCCCTTTATCGCGTTGGTTGCGAGGTTCTTGTTTGTTTGTGTAGGTGCGAGGGACTCGCGCGTGGACTCCTACTGGATTGATACCTTGGTTCACAAAAATTGAGGTAATACTTATGCTGCTTTACAGCATCACCGTTTCCTCTTCAAGGGAAAACCAACGCAGTGCTCAAGAGGTAGCAAGAAGGATTTCTGGCGCCGTTGCCGGGCAGTCTACGCACAAGTCAAGCCATACCAAGTACCCATCAAAAACTCATCTCCCTCGCATTACATTATTTGCCATTTGCCTCTCGTTTTCCTCTCCCCCACTTCGCCCTTGCCGTTTTATTCGCCCTCTCTTTTCCGTTCGCCTCTTTTCGCTCTTTGCTTGTTTGCTTGCTTGTTGGATCGCTTGCTTGTCATGATGGCTCAAGATAATACCAAATTGTGTGACTTTACCAATACCAACAATAATGATTTTCTTAGCACTCCGATTGCTCCTCTTAATGATGCTGAATCTTGTGAGATTCACACTGCTTTGTTGAATCTTGTTATGAAAGATCAATTCGCCGGCCTTCCTAGTGAAGATGCCGCTACCCATCTAAATAGCTTTCTTGATTTGTGTGATATGCAAAAGAAGTGGGATGTTGATAATGATATTGTTAAACTGAAGCTATTTCCGTTTTCGCTTAGAGATCGTGCTAAAGTTTGGTTTTCGTATTTGCCTAAAATAGTATTGATTCTTGGAATAAGTGCAAAGATGCTTTTATCTCTAAGTATTTTCCTCCCGCTAAAATCATCTCTCTTAGAAAAGATATTATGAATTTTAAGCAACTTGATCATGAACATGTTGCACAAGCTTGGGAGTGGATGAAATTAATGATACATAGTTTCCCTACTCACGGTTTGAATTTGTGGATGATTATACAAATTTTTTATGCCGGATTGAATTTTGCTTCTAGAAATCTTTTAGATTCGGCCGCGGGAGGAACTTTTATGGAAATCACTTTAGGATAAGCTACTAAACTCCTAGATAATATTATGGTTAATTATTCTCAATGGCACACTGAAAGATCTACTAATAAAAAAGTGCATGCGATAGAAGAAATTAATATTTTGAGTGGAAAGATGGATGAACT
This sequence comes from Triticum aestivum, assembly GCF_018294505.1. Classification (NCBI taxonomy): domain Eukaryota; kingdom Viridiplantae; phylum Streptophyta; class Magnoliopsida; order Poales; family Poaceae; genus Triticum; species Triticum aestivum. The sequence continues at coordinate 614,535,410 of NC_057814.1, forward strand.
TATGAAATTATTTGCTACTAAAAGTGTTTGTTCGGTTCCTAATGATATGCCTTTGTCTACTTTATTTGAGAATAATAATGAATCTATGGATGTGAATTTGTTGGTAGGAATAATTTTGGTAACAACTCGTATAGAGGAAACTTTAATCCTAGGCCGTTCCCTAGTAATTCCTCTAATAATTATGGTAATTCCTACAACAATTCTTATGGAAAATTAATATGATGCCCTCTGAATTTGAGATTAGTGTTAAGGACTTTATGAATTCGCAAAAGAATTTCAATGTTTTCCTTGAAGAAAAATGGCTTAAATTTGATGAATTGGCTAGGAACGTTGATAGAATTTCTTTTGATGTTGATTCTTTGAAACTTAGATCTATTCCACCCAAGAATGATATCAATGAGTATCTCAAAGCCATGAGAATTTCCATTGATGAGTGCAAAGAAAGAACTGCTAGGATGCGTGCTAAGAAAGATTGCTTTGTGAAAGCGTGTTCTTCTAATTTCTATGAAAATAAAGATGAAGATCTAAAAGTTATTGATGTGTCCCCTATTAAATCTTTGTTTTGCAATATGAATCTTGATAATGATGGGACTGGAGATGAATTACCTTTGCCTAGAAGGCGTTCCAAAAATTCAGAGTTTTTAGATCTTGATGCAAAATTTGGTAAAAGTGGGATTGAAGAAGTTAAAACTTTAGATATCAATGAACCCACTATTTTGGATTTCAAGGAATTTAATTATGATAATTGCTCTTTAATAGATTGTATTTCCTTGTTGCAACCCGTGCTAAATTCTCCGCATGCTTATAGTCAAAATAAGGCTTTTACTAAACATATCGTTGATGCTTTGATGCAATCTTATGAAGAAAAACTTGAGTTGGAAGTTTCTATCCCTACAAAACTTTATGATGAGTGGGAACCTACAATTAACATTAAAATTAAAGATCATGAGTGTTATGCTTTGTGTGATTTGGGTGCTAGTGTTTCCACGATTCCGAAAACTTTGTGTGATTTGCTAGGTTTCTATGAACTTGATGATTGCTCTTTAAACTTGCACCTTGCGGATTCCACTATCAAAAAACCTATTGGAAGAATTAATTATATTCTTATTTTTACAAATCGGAATTATGTGCCCGTTGATTTTATCGTTCTAGATATAGATTGCAATCCTTCATGTCCTATTATTGTTGGTAGACCTTTCCTTAGAACGATTGGTGCAATTATTGATATGAAGGAAGTACATATTAGATTCCAATTTCTGTTATGGAAAGGCATGGAACACTTTCCTAGAAAGAAAATAAAATTACCATATGAATCTATCATGAGAGCCACTTATGGTTTGCCTACCAAAGATGGCAATACTTAGATCTATCATTGCTTTTATGCCTAGCTAGGGGCGTTAAACGATAGCGCTTGTTGGGAGGCAACCCAATTTTATTTTAGTTTTTTGATTTTTGCTTCTGTTTAGTAATAAATATTTGATCTATCCTCTGGTTAGATTCGTTTTTTTGTTTTAATTAGTGTTTGTTCCAAGTAAAACCGTTAGGATAACCTACGGTGATAGTTATTTGATTCTGCTGCAGAAAACAGAAACTTTGTGCGCACGAGATTAGTTTTCATAAATCACAGGAACGTGATTTTTAGTTGATTCTTTTTGCAGTAGATCAATAAGAAAATTATCTAGAACTTCCTAATTTGGTTGAATTTTTCACGTTCCAGAAGTGTGCGTTAGTTACAGATTACTACAGACTGTTCTGTTTTAGACAGATTCTGTTTTTCGTGTGTTGTTTGCATATTTTGATGAATCTATGGCTAGTAAAATAGTTTATAAACCATAGGGAAGTTGCAATACAGTAAGTTTAACACCAATATAAATAAAGAATGAGTTCATTACAGTACCTTGAAGTGGTGTTTTGTTTTCTTTCGCTAACGGAGCTCACGAGATTTTCTGTTAAGTTTTGTGTTGTGAAGTTTTCAAGTTTTGGGTAAAAGATTTGATGGATTATGGAACAAAGAGTGGCAAAAGCCTAAGCTTGGGGATGCCCATCGCACCCCAAGATAATCTAAGGACACCAAAAAGCCAAAGCTTGGGGATGCCCCGGAAGGCATCCCCTCTTTCGTCTTCGTCTATCGGTAACTTTACTTGGAGCTATATTTTCATTCACCACATGATATGTGTTTTGCTTGGAGCGTCTTGTATGATTTGAGTCTTTGATTTTTAGTTTACCACAATCATCCTTGCTGTACACACCTTTTGAGAGAGACACATATGATTCGGAATTTATTAGAATACTCTATGTGCTTCACTTATATCTTTTGAGCTATATAATTTTTGCTCTAGTGCTTCACTTAAATCTTTTAGAGCACGGTGGTGGATTTGTTTTATAGAAACTATTGTTCTATCATGCTTCACTTACATTATTTTGAGAGTCCTACAAAACAGCATGTTAGTTTGCTTTAATCATGAAACTAATCCTAATATGGAAGTCATTCAACTTTAGAAAAAATTCTCTTATGAGTGCGTTGAATACTAAGAAAAGTTTGATGCTTGATGATTGTTTTGAGATATGGAGGTAGCAATATTAAAGTTGTGCTAGTTGAGTAATTGTGAAATTGAGAAATACATGTGTTGAAGTTTGCAAATCCCGTAGCATGCACGTATGATAAACGTTATGTAACAAATTTGAAACATGAGATGTTCTTTGAGTGTCATCCCTTGTGTGGAGGTCGGGGGCGCGCGATGGTTAACTCCTACCATCCTCCCCCCTAGGAGCATGCGTGTAGTGCTTGGTTTTGATGACGTGTAGATTTTTGCAATAAGTATGTGAGTTCTTTATGACTAATGTTGAGTCCATGGATTATACAAACTCTCACCTTTCCATCATTCCTAGCCTCTTCGGTACCGTGCATTGTGTTTTCTCACCTTGAGAGTTAGTGCAAACTTCGCCGGTGCATCCAAACCCCGTGATACGATACACTCTATCACACATAAACCTCCTTATATCTTCCTCAAAACAGCCACCATACCTACCTATTATGGCATTTCCATAGCCATTCCGGGATATATTGCCATGCAACTTTCCACCGTTCCGTTTATCATGACACGTTTCATCATTGTCACATTGCCTTGCATGATCATGTAGTTGACATCGTATTTGTGGCAAAGCCACCATGCATATTATTTCATACATGTCACTGTTGAATCATTGCCCATCCCGGTACACCACCGGAGGCATGCATATAGAGTCATACATTGCTCTAGTATCGAGTTGTAATCATTGAGTTGTAAATGAATAGAAGTGTGATGATCATCATTCATAGAGCATTGTCCCAAAAAATAGAGAGAGAGAAAGGCCAAAAGAATAAAAAATAGAGGCCCGAAAAAAGAAAAGAAAAAAAGGGGCAATGTTACTGTGATGCCCCCGATTTGACCGTACACTAATCATGCACGCAAATGTGTACGATCAAGATCAGGGACTCACGGGAAGATATCACAACACAAATCTAAAACATAAATAAGTCATACAAGCATCATAATAAAAGCCAGGGGCCTCGAGGGCTCGAATACAAGTGCTCGATCATAGACGAGTCAGCGGAAGCAACAATATCTGAGTACAGACATAAGTTAAACAAGTTTGCCTGAAGAAGGCTAGCACAAACTGGGATACAGATCGAACGAGGTGCCGGCCTCCTGCCTGGGATCCTCCTAACTACTCCTGGTCGTCGTCAGCGGCCTGCACGTAGTAGTAGGCACCTCCAGTGTCGTAGGAGTCGTCGTCGACGGTGGCGTCTGGCTCCTGGGCTCCAGCATCTGGTTGCGACAACCAGGTAGAAAGGAAGGGGGCAAAAAGAGGGACAAAGGCAACCGTGAGTACTCATCCAAAGTACTCGCAAGCAAGGAGCTACACTACATATGCAAGGGTATATGTGTAAAGGACCATATCGGTGGACTGAACTGCAGAATGCCAGAATAAGGGGGGATAACTAGTACTGTCGAAGACTACGCTTCTGGCCACCTCCATCTTGCAGCATGTAGAAGAGAATAGATGGTAAGTTCACCAAGTGGCATCGTATAGCATAATCCTACCCGGCGATCCCCTCCTCATCGCCCTGTTAGAGAGCGATCACCGGGTTGTATCTGGCACTTGGAAGGGTGTGTTTTATTAAGTATCCAGTTCTATTTGTCATAAGGTCAAGGTACAACTCCGGGTCGTCCTTTTACCGAGGGACACGGCTATTCGAATAGATAAACTTCCCTGCAGGGGTGCACCACATAACCCAACACGCTCGATCCCATTTGGCCGGACACACTTTTCTGGGTCATGCCCGGCCTCGGAAGGTCAACACGTCGCAGCCCCACCTAAGCACAACAGAGAGGTCAGCACGCCGGTCTAACCCTATGCGCGCAGGGGTCTGGGCCCATCGCCCTATGCACACCTGCATGTTGCGCACGCGGCCGGAAGCAGACCTAGCCTAGTGGCGTTCCAGTCCAATCCGGTGCGCGCCACTCAGTCGCTGACGTCACGAAGGCTTCGGCCGATACCATGACGCCGGGATACCCATAACTACTCCCGCGTAGATGGTTAGTGCGTATAGACCAAATGGCCAGACTCAGATCAAATACCAAGAACTCGTTAAGCGTGTTATGTCGAAGTAACCGCGGACGCCGTCCAGGGCCAGGCCCACCTCTCATCTAGGCGGTCTCAACCTGCCCTGTCGCTCCGCCACAAAGATCCAATTGCGGGTACTCCTACGAGCCGACCCGACTTTAGTCATCACATGTGTCATGTATATGGTATATAAGTATATACCCGTGATCACCGCCCAGGTGATCACGGCCCGATAGTATAGCACAGCAGACGGACAAGAATGTAGGGCCACTGATGGAAAACTAGCATCCTATACTAAGCATGTAGGATTGCAGGTAAAGGTAACAACAGTAGAAACAAGGACAGGCTATGCATCAGGATAGGATAACGGAAAGCAGTAACATGATACACTAGTCTAATGCAAGCAGTATAGAGAAGAATAGGCGATATCTGGTGATCAAGGGGGGGGGGGCTTGCCTGGTTGCTCTGGCAAGTAGGAGGGGTCGTCAACCCCGTAGTCGAACTGGGCAGCAGCAGCGTCGGTCTCGTAGTCTACCGGAGAGAAGAGGGGGGAAGAAACAGTAAATACAATGCAAACATAAGCATGACGATGCGTGACATGACAATGAGCAGTGCTAGGTGTGTCCTAACGCGGCAGTAGATGATACCGACGAAGGGGGGGGAACATCCGGCAATGTATTCCCGATGTTTCGCGTTTTCGGACAGACGGACCGGAGGGGGAAAGTTCCATGTTCGCTATGCTAGGAACGTGTGGCTGACAAACGGACTGCGTATTCGGATTCATCTCGTCGTTCTGAGCAACTTTCATGTACAAAGTTTTTTCAACCGAGCTATGGTTTATTTTCTACGATTTTTCAAAGGTTCAGCAATATTCTGAAATTTGTTTTAATTACTAAATTCGTCAGAAAATGAATTGTGACGTCATCCTGGCGTCAGCCCTGCATCAGCGGTCAATAGGGCCCACGCGGGGCCCACATGCAGTGACTGGGCGCTGCCCAGTCAGCATCTGACTGGGTCAACGGGACCCATGGGGCCCACTGGCAGTGGCTCTGGGGTGGCCCCAGGCCAGCCACGTCGGCGGCCGGCGCAGGAGCGACTCCGGCGACCAAAACAGAGGCGGCCCCTCGCCGGAGTTGGCCAGAATCGCGCTACGGGGCTCGGGGAGGAGCGGGGCTAGGCTCATTCGAAGGCCCGCGCCGTGGCGCATTGAATGGAGGTGGTGGCTTGGTCGGAGGAGGGCTGCAGCGTCGCAGGCGACGAGCGGGGCGGACGCCGGGGCTCGGGTGAGTTTGCTGGCGAGGCTGCGGGGCATGGTTCATCGCTGGGCTGGGCGCGTTCGAACGCAGAGGCGAAGCCGCGTCGAACGGTAGCCACACCGTGGCCGGAGAGGCTGTGTAGCGACGGCGACGAGTGGCGCGGCGGACGCCGGCGTTCGGCCGCGAGAGCGAACGGCGGTGCCACGCGTTAATGGGCAAACAGGAGGGCTAGTCGGGCCCTACTCGATGCGGCGAGTTCAATGGCAACACGCCCGTGTCCATTTGGTCACCGAAGACTCGTCGGCGACGAGCTCCGCGGCGCTGCGTTCGGGCGCTTCGGCGGCAACTAGCTAGGGCGCACGAGAGAGAGAGGAGGAAGCAGGGGCTCACCGAGCGGCGCACACGGTGGCCCTTGGGGGCTTAGTAGCTGCAGGGGCGCGGCCGGGGTTGGTGAAGAGCGGCGGCGGAGCTTGTCGGAGCAGAGGAGGAAGACGGCGACGTCGGGGCGGGGGGGGGGGGGCGTTGCGGTGGCTCCGGTCTCCAACGGGCTGCACCAGTCGAAGCAGCGGGCGACGGCGGCCCTTGGAGACACCATGGGGCGGCGAGGTGGGCACGGTGGCCGTGGCTAGGCCGGAGGCATGGCGGTGGTGGCGTTCGGATGCGAAGGGGAAGGAGAGGGCGAGGTGGATCCGAGGGAGGACGGAGAGGCGCAGGAACCGAGGGCAAGAGTGGGGGCGAGTGGGAGGCGTGATCGAGGAGGCGGGGCGTGGCGGCCTTATCCTCCCCCGTCGCCGGCGTGGGGGTGCGGCGGGGACGTGCCCCTGTCCCGACCCGGTCGGGGGAACAGGGAAGGGGAGGGAGTGACCGAGCAAGGTGGGCCAGGCCGGCTGGGCCCAGTTGGGCCAGGGTCCAGTGGGGGGGGGGCTCCTTTTCCCTTTTTTCTATTTGTTTTCTCTTTTGTATTTTCTTTTCTTTTTATTTATTTTCTTTTCTGTTTTACATCATTTTAAAATATTTAAGCATTTTCTAAAAATGTGTTTACTTCACCATAATTAACTATGCCTTATTTGGCATCTCCCGAATATTTTTGTTTTAAATTTTGAAAAACTTTTATTATCGACATTAATTTAAATTTGAATTTTGAAACGGTTTGACCTAACGGTAGATTAGCAACAGTAACTGTGGTGACGTGGCACCAGTAGCGTGGGATTACTGTAGCTTGATTATCCGGGCGTTACAGTTACTATCCTTTTATATACTTGTGCTTCAAAGTAGCACCATGTTCTTCATAATAGAGAGTCTCTTGTTTTGTCATTTTCATATACTAGTGGGAATTTTTCATTATAGAACTTGGCTTGTATATTCCTACAATGGGCTTCCTCAAATGCCCTAGGTCTTCGTGAGCAAGCAAGTTGGATGCACACCCACTTAGTTACATTTTGTTGAGCTTTCACACATTTATAGCTCTAGTGCATCCGTTGCATGGCAATCCCTACTCCTCACATTGATATCTATTGATGGGCATCTCTATAGCCCGTTGATACGCCTAGTTGATGTGAGACTATCTTCTCCTTTTTGTCTTCTCCACATAACCCCTATCATTATTCTATTCCACCATAGTGCTATGTCCATGGCTCACGCTCATGTATTGCGTGAAAGTTGAAAGAGTTTGAAAATTCTAAAGTATGAAACAATTGCTTGGTTGAAACCGGGGTTGTGCATGATTTGAGTATTTTGTGTGACGAAGATGGAGCATAACCCAACTATATGATTTTGTAGTGATAAACTTTCTTTGTCCATGTTATTTTGAGAAGACATAATTGCTTAGTTAGTATGCTTGAAGTATTATTACTTTTTTGTCAATATTAAACTTTTATCTTGAATCTTTGGGATCTGAATATTCATACCACAATTAAGAGGATTACATTAAAAAACCATGCCAAGTAGAATTCCACATCAAAAATTCTGTTTTTATCATTTACCTACTCGAGGACGAGCAGGAATTAAGCTTGGGGATGCTTGATACGTCTCCAACGTATCTATAATTTTTGATTGTTCCATGCTATATTATATTCTGTTTTGGATGTTTATTGGGCTTTATTATACACTTTTATATTATTTTTGGGACTAACCTATTAACCGGAGGCCCAGCCCAAATTGTTTTTTTCTGCCCGTTTCAGTGTTTCGCAGAAAAAGAATATCAAACGGAGTCCAAACGGAATGAAACCTTCGGGAACGTGATTTTTGGAACGAACGTGATCCAGTGGACTTCGAGTCTACGCAAAGCAACGAACGAGGAAGGCACGAGGTAGGGGGGCGCTCCCTCCACCCTCGTGGGGCCCTCGTTGCTCCACCGACGTACTTCTTCCTCCTATATATACCCATGTACCCGGAAAACATCAGATACGGAGCCGAAACCCTATTTCCACCACCGCAACTTTCTGTACCCATGAGATCCCATCTTGGGGCCTTTTCCGGTGCTCCGCCGGAGGAGGCATTGATCACGGAGGGCCTCTACATCATCTCCAAGGCCTCTCCGATGAAGTGTGAGTAGTTTACCTCAGACCTTCGGGTCCATAGTTATTAGCTAGATGGCTTCTTCTCTCTTTTTGGATCTCAATACAATGTTCTCCCCCTCTCTTGTGGAGATCTATTCAATGTAATCTTCTTTTGCGGTGTGTTTGTCGAGATCCGATGAATTGTGGGTTTATGATCAAGCTTATCTATGAACAGTATTTAAATCTCATCTGAATTCTTTTATGTATGATTGGTTATCTTTGCAAGTCTCTTCGAATTATCAGTTTGGTTTGGCCTACTAGATAGATCTTTCTTGCAATGGGAGAAGTGCTTAGCTTTGGGTTAAATCTTGCGGTGTCGTTTCCCAGTGACAGTAGGGGCAGCAAGGCACGTATTGTATTGTTGCCATCGAGGATAAAAAGATGGGGTTTATATCATATTGCATGAGTTTATCCCTCTACATCATGTCATCTTTCTTAATGCGTTACTCTGTTCTTCATGAACTTAATGCTCTACATGCATGCTGGATAGCGGTCGATGTGTGGAGTAATAGTAGTAGATGCAGGCAGGAGTCGGTCTACTTTTCACGGACGTGATGCCTATATACATGATCATACCTAGATATTCTCATAACTATGCTCAATTCTATCAATTGCTTGACAGTAATTTGTTTACCCATAGCAATACTTATGCTATCTTCAGAGAAGCCACTAGTGAAACCTATGGCCCCCGGGTCTATTTGCCATCATATTAATCTTCCATCACTTTGCTATTTGTATTTTTGTTTATTTTACTTTGCATCTTTATCATAAAAATACCAAAAATATTATCCTATCATCTCTATCAGATCTCACTCTCGTAAGTGACCGTGAAGGGATTGACAACCCCTTTATCGTGTTGGTTGCGAGGTTCTTGTTTGTTTGTGTAGGTGCGAGGGACTCGCGCGTGGACTCCTACTGGATTGATACCTTGGTTCTCAAAAACTGAGGGAAATACTTGCGCTGCTTTACTGCATCACCCTTTCCTCTTCAAGGGAAAACCAACGCAGTGATCAAGAGGTAGCAGTGGCTATTCGCATATTGCTTGCTTATGCTAACCATCATAATTCCATCTTATATCAAATGGATGTGAAAAGTGCATTCTTCAATGGTAAGCTTGAGGAAGAAGTATATGTTGCTCAACCCCCAGGTCTTGAAGATCCTAAGCATCCTGACAAAGTCTTCAGACTCAATAAGGCCCTCTATGGCCTCAAGCATGCCCCTCGGGCGTGGTATGATACTTTGAAGGAATTCCCCATGAAGAAAGGCTTCAAACCCGGTTCACTTGACCCAACTCTTTTCACCAAAACATATGATGATGAATTATTCATGTGCCAAATCTATGTTGATGATATATATTATCTTTGGCTGTACTAACCAACGTTAGGGTGGCGAATTTGCCTATATTATGAGTGAGGAATATCAAATGTCTATGATGGGAGAATTGAAATTCTTCTTAGGTCTTCAAATTTGTCAACAGCGCAACGACATCTTCATATCCCAAGGGAAATACCTCAAGGATGTGTTGTGGAAATTCGGCATGCAAGATTGCAAAGGCGTCAAAATCTCTATGCCCACAAATGGCCATCTATGCACTGATGAAAATGGTATAGACTTTGATCAAAAGGTATACCGCTCCATGATTGGCTCTTTATTGTATCTATGTGCATCTAGGCCAGATATTATGCTTAGTGTTTGCATGTGTGCCCGTTTTCAAGCTACTCCGAAGGAATCACACCATAAGGCTTTGAAGCATATTCTTCGATATCTAGCTCACACTCCAACACTTGGATTATGGTATCCCAAGGGCTCCGCTTTTGATCTCATTGGATATTCTGATTCTGACTATGCTGGTGATCGTGTGGATCGCAAGTCAACATCACGCACATGCCATTTCCTCGGACGATCCTTGGTATGTTGGTCCTCGAAGAAGCAGAACTGTGTATCACTCTCTACTGCGGAAGCTGAGTACATTGCTGCTGGTTCGTGCTGTGCTCAATTGCTGTGGATGAAGCAAACCCTCAAGGACTACGACATGAATGTGAAGAATGTGCCACTCTTCTGTGACAATGAGAGTGCCATCAAAATTGCTCATAACCCAGTTCAGCACTCGAAGACAAAGCACATCCAGATTCGTCATCATTTTCTTCGAGATCATGTGTTGAAGGGCGACATCTCTATTGAGTACGTGAAGACTGAAGAACAACTAGCGGATATCTTCACAAAGCCCTTGGATGAGAAGAGATTTAGCAAGTTGCGGTGTGAGCTAAATATCTTAGAATCTTCGAATGTTCTTTGAAAAGGACACACATCCTAACACTTATGCAAAATTGATGACTTGGATGTGCAACACACGAAGTAACGTTTTTCTTCAATCAATGAAGACTAACCCTCTAATGAAGAATTTGATTCTCATAGACCTACGACAATTGTACGTGGTGTCTGAAATCATCATTCTTATACGGTGGGTCACGCCACCAACAAAAGTTGAAAATCTTCAATTTGAGTTTTTCTTCATTTTTTCAAATTCCTCAAATGTTCAAATTCTTCAACTTTGCAAAGTCTTCACTCTTTCCGACTGTGTTCTTCATTGACTATATATATATATATTTGAGTTTTCAGTCCTCTACAACATTCACTTATTGCTAATTCTTCAAGTTGTCTTTTTGCCTAAGTGAATGTGATCGGACCCGTCCCCCTCTATGCTAAACTCAACCCATTCTGTTCATAAATTCTTCATGTGCGTCCTACTTGAAACCCGTGCAAAATCTTCACCGTGTCCTTGTCAGCTGAAGAATTTGCGAACGAAACTTTAAAATATTCTTATCTGAATTTTTGGTTTTGCCGCTCAAACCGTTCCGCATCCCACGATAAGATTAAAATACTCACCCACGATCTAACACGATCTCCACTTCTTAGTATGTGGGTGACACATGTCGCTAGGATGGGAAGGGTCATGGGCACGTACGTCCATTTTCCTCAGACGAGCGGTTTTTCACCTCAGCTATAAATACCCATCGCCCTCCTCAGACCTCATTTACTTCGCTCAATCTCACTCCCCTCGCTTGAGCTCTCTGACCTAGCGCCGCTGCTACCTTCCATCGTCGCCGGTGAGGAAGATCTTCACTGCCTCGACCTCGTCGCCGTCGTACTCGCGCCGACCGCGGAAATCTTCACTTCGCTGCCGCCGCAGCTGTCTTCTGCTGCCAAGTCACGGCGTGGAAGATCTGAACAGACGAGCTTCTCAACTTCTACTCTCAGTTCGTCATGTTCTTCGTCAAGGGTAAATAAAATCTGTTTTTACTGGCCTTGTTGATTCTGATGATTTCCACAAAATCTTCAAAAGGTGTTTATTCTTCGACTTCCATACCCTTAAACACCACAGTTGCATATGTTCTTGATTATTTCTCTAAGCAAAGTTTTTCCTCAAGATTCCTCAATTGTGTGGATTTTCAATCTATACAACTCTGGAACCTAAGTCAAGAACGCTTAGTGAAATTCCTCAAGACACCCCTGGTCAAAGACCTCAAACTTGATTCTTTTGAAAAAATTCTGAGAACGCATATGACCTCTCCAAACTCTTCACACCTATACTCTGTTCACAGGTACACATGTCCGTTGCTGAATCTCTAGGTTCTCATCAACTTAACTCATTTGCAGCATTCCTCGAAGACAAATTGCATACCTCGCCAGAGAATTCTATTTTTCAAAATCCTCAAGTGAAGAAAATGGCTGATGGAAAAAGACCTCAGAAGGGAGGAAAGAGACCAGAAGTGAATGCTGCTTTTGAGATCCCTGATGATATCTATGCAGGGTACTGTACCACTGATGAAGCAATTCATGCCAAGGAGATGAAGAATGAGCACAATGTGCACATTAGAGGATAGAGAGGAGATGGGCCAGAGAATGGAGGGAGTACAGATATGTGACTCCGAAGTACATGAAGAAATTTGCCGTACACCCTCCATGCATAAGACCTCCATTGGCACCAGGCCAAGAAGCAGATCCCATTAGCATCAAAATTGGTGAGGATTTTCCCAAGGAGTGGGCCAAGCGGCAAGCTAAGTTGGCCAAAATGGACAAAGAAGCAGTGAAGAAACCAGCAAAGACCAAGAAGGCAATGCCAAAGAAACCAGCTGTGAAGCCAAGTTCCTCAGCTGCAATGCCCTCACGGCCGAGCTCTTGAAAGCCCTCACGCCCTGTTCCTCAATCTACTTCTTGAAAAGCAGCGCCAGTCCCCACTGTTGCAAAATACTCAGCAACTGCTGCAAAGTCCTCGGCACCTGCGCATCTTGCCTCTTGCCAAAGGACCAAAGGAATCTCTATTGCTTCAGGAGCTTCGGCAAGTTCCTCTATTCCACCTCAGTCTTCAACTGGTCCAACCTTGTTGAAGAAAAAGGCCACAGCTGGACGAGGCACAAGGGCAAGTCCTCACAAGAAGCAAGTTACCTTTCAAGTACCGTCAAGCAAAGACGAAGCTAATGATGAAGAATTGGCTGAAATCATCAGAGACAGGCAACAAAGGGCCGCTAGAGCCAAAGACAGTATAGTGCCACTCATGCTGGATCCAAAGTTGATCCTCGACTTCATCGATCTATGGCACAACGACCCCAATACTCCTTTGCCTGAGGTGAACCTCATCCTGGCCAAAGTCATGTGTTAACGGCCTTCATTGAAGAAGAAAAATGGAAATTTGAACAGGGGAGGAAAGTCAAGAAAGCTCAGTACAAGAAAGAGCGCTTTCTAAAGAATAGTGTTTTGAAGTTATCTCCTGATGAACTTGTAGCTCTACAAACAGAAATCAAGGGACTCAATGATGAATTTGACAGATACTATGCTGATTGGCTAGGTGCCAAAGTCAGATTAGTCAAGTTGACTAAGACATTTAATCCAAATGTTGCAGCTTCATCGCAACATGAAATTCCTTAGGCTGAGTCATCTGCTCAACCTACTGAAAAACATGCAAGCACAGCTGATGAAAATCAGACTGTTGATTATTCTGAAAGTACCAGGGCTGCTAAAGAAATTCCAGCCTTTGAAGAAACTGCCAGGGCAACCTCCAATGTTGCGCCTGAAGAAGAAACCAGGCTAGTTGAAGTATCTGCTACAGTGCCTGAGGAATCTGAATATGCCAGGGCAACTCCATCAGTTGCGCCTGAAGAAATTGAACCTATTTCCTCTGCTCCTCCTGCAAAGTCATCATGGATGACACGTATCAACCTTCCTTCTGCATCAGAAGCAAGGAAGACCAAAGCTGCGGGAAGGCAGCAGTGAAAAAGAGAAAAGCATCTACAACCTCAGAGTCTTGGTCTCCCAAGAAAGTGAAGACTTTGTCGAGCTCATACTCGAACCCAATTGATGTTGTTCCGATATCAAGCATGCCATCAAAGGAGATTGTATCCTTTGGTGAGGAATACGTCATTCTAGATGACATTGGTGAGGAAAATCCTTCTGCTGCTACGTCAAAGCAGTTGGATGAAGAAATTGAAGTGGATGAAATACCTTCAACTCCGCCGGTATCATCGCCCATGCCTCAGGTCACAGCTGAAGAGGCAGCCGTCGACGAAATTGATGAAGAAGACGAGGATGTGGATATTGGGTCAATCACTCCTATTCTGAATGATGACTATTGGGAAAGTCATCACCCCAATTCACCTCTAACAACCCCTCTACATCAAATTCGTCAGTCCCCGGTCCAGACCGAAGAAATTCATACGGGCTCTGAAGGACATCAAGTTTCACTTCTTTCTATTCCTGAAGAAGCTCCAGCCACTAGTCATAAAGAAATGGAGGCCAAGGCTGCTGATGATGAAACTGCTCCTGAAATTCCTCAGCCTGCGGCTCCCGAGGTTGTGCGTCAAGAGGCTGTGAAGACTTCAACTGCTAATGTTCAGCCCAAGCCATAGAATCCTCACACCAAGAAGCAGAAATTCAAAGCTGATGATTTCTTTGCTGAGCATCATTTCTTCTCTGACTACAATCCACATGACTCTGCTCGACTTCGTCGCAAGCGTTTTTGGACTGCCAGCCAGATGAATTTCTATTCCTCGCAGCTGTTTGATAAAGACAAGATTTTTCACCATGAGCAAATTCCTCATGTGGATATGGACTCTCTTCCATGCTTCACCCCTGTCCTCAGTGTTCTTCATGACGCTGGGCTATTCAACTTCTGCACCGACGTCTGCGACTGGAATGAAGAACTCATTCTTCAATTTTATGCACATCACTGGAAATGTTGAAGATGTGAATTCATGGGTGCTTGACTGGATGACCGAAAATACTCATTACAAAGCTCCGGCCACTGAATTGCTTCACGCCATCCCGGTCAGTGCTCCCACTAAAGGTGCAAGGCTCATCTATGCAGAACCAGAACTTTCAAATCATCTGATGCAAGTGCTAATGAAGCCTTTGAAGCCTGGCCAAGCTCCAAGGACCACATTCCTCGTGAAGGAATTACTCTACGTGCCAAGGACTGTCTATCGCATATTGACCAAAACCCTCAGTTCGATCAAGGGCCACAACTCTGATGAAGAGTAGGTTGTTGGCATAATGAAGAATCTGCTATTCAATATCATACACGGTATTCCTATCAACTACCATGACTTCTTCATGAGGACTGTGGCCAATGCTGCTATGTCACCTTTTGAGTTGAAGACTTACCCTCCCTTGATTATGAGATTCATCAGATCAAGGTCTTCATTTCATTACAAGGCTGGTTGTCAAAATCATCACAGCTACTTGCCGCCAATTGAAGTCCTCAAAAGAAATATTTCCTTAGCTGATGAGAAGGGCAAGGCTGCTCTCATTGATGAAGGCACTCATCCATTGGATGGACAGTTTCGCAACGCTACATCATATTCCACCAATGACGATTCTGCAACGCATGATACTGGCGCAAATGCTTCAAAGCAATATCCTCAAGCCACTACTCCGCGTGTGATGACTGACCGTGAGCTTCTCCTTAGCCTACATCAAAAGTTGATAGAAATCACAAGTGGGTCAAGCGTCAATTTGGTGCTATTTTTCAAAACATGACAGTCACTCAAAATTCTGTGAAGAAGAACCACTACTACTTGCATGAAGTCTTTGACCGCACTTGGGCTATTGTGTCCAATCTCTATAGAACTGAAGATCTAAGGAGATGAACTTCAACAGGACTTTGACTGGTCACAACCACCCTCGAGGAAATTCAAGAAGGTCAAAGTTCCTCACTTGTTCACCAGCTTATATTCCTCATCGCGCGAGACAGATGAATCCGAAGACTTGAACGACACCGCGGCAGGCCCTACTCCAACGGACGACCCGAACAACGCTGGCGCGCCTCCATCGACATCATGATGATATTCTTCAGGGGCGTTAGTCCTCATTTTTCGTCCCTTTTGGTCATTCGATGACAAAGGGGGAGAAATTTGAGGTAGTATTCAAGCGGGTCTATATATATATGGGCGTTTTTTGTTAAGTTACAACTCTCGCTCTTCTGAAGTGTTTGTTGATCTAGTTGTAAACTTAAGTCCTATGGTGGTCAAATACTTTTGCTCTGTTTTCTGCATGCTATTTCCTCAAGTACATTAATGCACGCATGCTGAATTTCATCAGACACCATCTTTCATCATGCATTTCAAATTCTTCATATCTTATGTTAAATGCGTGTATGAGTTACAAGATATAGGGGGAGATCTCCATGATTCTACTCAATAGTGTGCATTTGCTATTCAAAGCAAATTCCTCAGATATGCACATCTTCAGGGGGAGTTCTTCTATATCTTGTAATCAAATTCCTCAATATCAGCATTTTTACACTTCATATGTTTATCCCCGTTGAAAACTTAACCTATATCGTCATCAATCTCCAAAAAGGGGGAGATTGTAAGTGCATCTAGTGCCCCTTAGTGATTTTGGTGTATTGAAGACTTATAGGTTAAGGGACTAATATTTTTGTGAGTGTACACAGGTCTATAATTCTATGAGGAGTTTGATATTTACACTAGTAGGAAAAGGGGCTTTTACCCCGGTTTGTAAGGGCCTTTTGTCCCGGTTTTCGAACCGGGACTAAAGGGTCGTTACTAAAGCCCTAACCCTTTAGTACCGGTTCTTACACGAACCGGGACAGAAGGTCCTCCACGTGGCCGCTGCTGCCAGCCCAGGCAGGGGGGCCTTTGGTCCCGGTTGGTGCCACCAACCGGGACCAATAGGCAGGGCCTTTTGTCCCGGTTGGTGTCACCAACCGGGACCAATAGGCATCCACGCGTCAGCATTTCAGGGGCTGGGGTTTTTGTTTTTTTAAAGGGGGGGGGGGTTGGGGGGTTAATTTAGGTGTTTCATATATTGTGTTAGCTAGCTAATTAATAGAGAGAAGTGTCCTCTCTTATCTCCGTGCTTGGTCGACGCTACGTACTATATACGTATGGAGAGGACTAGACACGCTAGCTAGTAATCAAATGAAGGAAACAGAAGATCGTCATGAACATATGCATACAGAGAGAAGTGATATCGACCACCTCTCCTTCTCCGAGAGATTGGTCGAACAACAAGTTCTCGTATATCTATCCGACACTACCGGCTACATATATACAATAATTATCTCTTACAATACAATCTCCTAATTAAATTGTAAGAACACAGGGTCCACATAGTATTCTCCGTTTTCAGCGATCACGTGGTCAAGGAAGAATGCCGCCAATTCCTCTTGAATTGCTCGCATACGATCTGGTGCTAGGAGTTCATCCCGCTTCCGAAACATCTAATTTGAAGAAGGGGGTCAATACATATATATATGAATAAATGAAACTCAACACAAATGATGGTAATAAAATAAAATTGTGAATATTATTGCTTACGCACTTCATATTGTTCGTCAGAGTAGCCCCGCTCACAGGTCGTGTAGCGGATGGACTCGCAAACGTAGTATCCACAGTAATTATTCCCGGGTTCCTGCCACAACCACTTTACAAGAAATAGAGGTCAATCAAACTGATAAGCAAGCATGCTAAATGGTATTGATGAAACTAGCGCTTGAATCACTAGGAGATGCGCGGAACATGCTACTATAGTACTTACTTTCGGGTGTTTAAATTGCAGCTTCTTCGGCAGTCCCGGAGCTTTTGTGGTGAATTTTCTCCAAACCCTGCCAGACAAAGAAAACAATTACTTGATATCAGGAAATGAACAAAGTTGCTGATATGGTGGATAATGATCGATTTAACTTACTTCTCGAGCATTTGAGTCATGTTCGCATAGTCCTGGGGATCTTTTCGTCTCGAGTCTAAGACGGTTACTACTCCCTGCTCAAGCTTAATCTCTAGGAGAATATAGTGGAAGCTGCGCATGCATGCATAAGTCATCAATTACATTACCATAACCTGGACTAATAAGGGAAACCGAATATGCACAAGACAGTAACACTCACTTGAAGTTGTAAGGAAAGAGTATTATATCTTTGTTTTGATTTAATACCAACGATCGTAGCAAGTTGGCCTCGGCTTCTTTGGGATGTTTTTCAACCGTATATGCATCTATGAGATTTGTGTTAATGAACCCAATATCACCGATTTGTCTTTTCTTCAATTCGGCGATCTTCAATCTGCATAATATAGTGAGGATAATTATAAATACATGCAATGAAAGAGCTGACCTATATAGAGAGACTTAATGACAGAAGTAGTACTACTTACAGACAGTAGCAAGTGATCGTTGTTTTATCGAGGGCCTTTTGATTGTAAAACTGGAAGAAATCCTCAAATGGAACATTCAGCAGTTCAATTCCAACGAGGTCATGCTCCGGTTTAACTCTCAGCGTCAAAGTACTCATCCCATCAGACTCTCTGCAGGTTTTCATGTACCAATCATGTAATCTTCGCATCATCGTTGTTAGAGATCTTTCATCTTTGACGAGAGGCTTCCCGTAATGGTATTTGTGTTCGTCCACCTCCATGATTTCATAATGTACATCGTCGGGCAGGTAATCTCCAAGATTGCTATAACCGGCCACCATCCTCGGATCATTAGCGACGATGTCTTTTGACACCTTGAGCGGGGGGCACGATTGGTTCGCTTGTTCGCCGAGCTGGGCAATTTTTTCCCAGCTCGTCGTTCTTTTAACCTTTGATCACTGACAGTACTTCCCGACCGCTCCGCTTCGGCATATGTCTTTGCAAGAATGCGCTCATAGTTGAATCTCGGCGGAGACTTTGGTGGTTTTGTCAGGGCAGCCAGAGTGCGCTTTGCTTTCACCGGATCTACCTTCTCCTCCGGAGGTGGATGTTTCTTTGCTTTCACCCCTTCAAAGAAGTTTGTCACTTCGGCTCGCACGATCTTCCTGGTTTCCTCCTCGGTCCTCTCGTATGGTAACTTCTCTGGAGTCTTTAGAGAAGGACCGAATCTGTATTGCCTCCCGCCTCTGGCAGCTGTACTGCTAGATGCCGGCAGAGCAGACAGAGCGGCTACGGCTGTCTTCTTTCCTTGCTTACGAGGCAGAGGAGAAGGACTACGACGCGCCGGAGCAGCCGCAGCGGCGGCGGGTCTCTTCCGCCCTTGCTGACGAGGCGGAGAAGGAGGAGGCTGGCTGCTCTGGCGCGCCGGCGCAGGCGGAAAAGGAGGCGGAGTGCCGCCACGCGCCGGAGAAGGAGGCTGAGTGCCCTGATCACTCGCCGGAGGAGGAGGCGGAGGAGGAGGCGGAGTGCCGCCACGCGCTGGAGAAGGAGGCTGAGTGCCTTGATCACTCGCCGGAGGAGGAGGCGGAGGAGGAGGCGGAGTGCCCTTACTCGCCGGAGCTGTCCCGTTCGGAAGGTTGATGAGCTCCTTCCGCCATAGGCATGGAGTCTTCAGAGCTAAACCCAGCCGAGTCTCCCCTTCACCGGTTGGGTGGTCAAGCTGGAGGTCCTCAAATCCCTCCGTTATTTCATCCACCATCACCCTAGCATATCCTTCTGGAATCGGCCGGCAGTGGTAGGTTGCGCCGGGTTCAGGAGGTAAAACAGAGCCAACAGCCGCCTTGACTTTGAAGTTCTGCCATTCCGCCATAAGGTGGCAATGTTGAGACTCCGTGATAGCATCCACGGGGTAGCTACCAGGAGCCGTCAAGACATGCTCCAGCTGAAGCAGCTCGGTGGAAGCCACGCTGCTTCTCCGCTGAGATGGCGGGGTAGCTTCGGGGGTAGTTTCGGCATGTCGATTGCCGTCTCGTTCCTCTAGCGCTTGAACCCTTTCGTGCAGCTTCTGAATTTGGGTCTGCTCCATTTTTTCCTCCTCTCCTGGCTTTTGTAACCGCCTGCGTCCGGAAAACCAGCCTTCCACGGAACGGAGCCTGGCGTGCCTCGTGTCCGTCCAGGGTGCTCAGGATTCCCGAGGGCCATTGTGAGCTCGTCGTTCTCTCTGTCTGGAACGAACGTCCCTTCCTGCGCTGCATCGATATATTGCTGAATCTTCTTGACTGGTATTCTCAAAAGCTCGTTCGTCCAAACGCACCTCCCTGATACAGGGTCCAAGGTTCCGCCAGCCCCGAAGAACCAAGTCCGGCAACGGTCTGTCCAGTTCATTGTCTGTGGTTCGATCCCTTTTTCAAGCAGATCATTCTCAGCCTTGGCCCACTTAGGCCGGGCTTTGAGGTAGCCACCTGACCCCGTGCGATGGTGAAGCTTCTTCTTCGCAGCATTCTTCTTGTTTGTCGCTGACATCTTCTTACTCTTTTCCGATGTCTTGTGGGCCACAAATGCGGGCCAGTGATCTCTGATCTTCTCATACCGGCCGATGAATTCTGGTGTCTCTTCTTTGTCGACAAACGTTTTCAGCTCATTCTTCCACCTCCTGAATAGGTCTGCCATCTTCTTAAGAGCATGAGACTTGATTAATTGCTCTTTAACTGGCTTCTCCGGATCCTCCTCTGGCGGTAGGGTGAAATTTGCCTTCAGCTCAGTCCAAAGATCATCTTTCTGCATATCATTGACATAAGACACCTCAGGGTCTTCCTTCTTAGGCTTATACCATTGGTGGATGCTGATCGGGATCTTGTCCCTAACTAGAACCCCGCACTGAGCAGCAAATGCATCCTTTGTCCGGATGGGTTCAATCGGTTGGCCGTCGCGCGCGATTGCTGTGATCTCAAACCTTTCATCCGAGCGCAACTTTCTCTTCGGGCCTCGTCTCTTTACCGCAGTTGTGCTCGATCCGGAGGGCTAGAAAAAAGAAGAAAGACGAGTGTTAATTAATATGTGTACATACCAAAACAATGAATGCATCAATTAGCTAGTCAGCACAGGCTTAACTAATATATTTACCTGGCCGGACTCTGTTCGGTCACCGGAGCCGTCACCACGGGCTCCTTCTTGCACCAGCATTGGGTCACCGGAGCCATCATAATCATGTCTTTCCTCCTCCACTCTTCGATCACCGTAGCCTGCTTCTTCACCCTGTTCTTCCAGACCATCATTGTCGTTAAGATACGACAAGATATCACCTCCGGCTAAGATTATGTCCCCCAACACCTCTTCTGCTTGCTCGTCTCGTCCGTGCTCCATTGTTTCTGCAAATATTACAACATGGCAATTATTACACAAACATGACAGCAGGTGGTTTAGTGCAAACGTAGACCTAGCTTATTCCGGGTTTGGGGTGGCCTCGGCAACGCTTCAAGGGTAGGGGCGCGGCGGGAGGGGGTAGGAGACCGACATCGTTTTTTTCTAGGGTTTGGGTGTCCTCGAGAGTTTTGGTCGAGCGAGAGGGCCGGGGGGTGCTCCCGTGGTATAAGTTATCACGGTCGAGAGGGGGTATAAATATCGACCGTCCATCATGTCGAAGTTATCTGGGAGGGAGTTATATATATCGACAACGACGACATACATACATGGGAAAATAATGTTATCGGGGAGGGGGTATATCGACCCCCCCCACGTGTTGAAGTTATCGGGAGGGGGTTATATCGACAACGACAATGAACGTACATGGGAAAATAATATTATCGGGGAGGGGGTATATCGACCCCCCCTCGTGTTGAAGTTATCGGGAGAGGGGTATATCGACGACGACAGACCCGATAAAACATAAGAAAACGAAGAAGAAACAAAAAGAGGAGAAGAAGAAAGGAATAGAGGAGAAGATCGAAGAAAAAAAAGAAGAAAAAAAAGAGGAGAAGAAGAAGAAAGGAATAGAGGAGAGAAGAAGAAAAAATTCTATTTTTTCTTCTTCTCTTCTATTCCTTTCTTCTTCTCCTCTTCTTTTTCTTCTTTTTCCTCTTCTTATTTATTTCTCCTCTTCTTCCTCTCCTCTTCTTCTCCTTTCTTCCTCTTCTTATTTTCCTTTTTCCTCTCATTCATAAAAAAATGTTCAAATAGAAAATTTCGAAAAAAGTAAAGGTTTAGCCTAATGCATTGTTCATATGAATATACAAACATTTGCATATTCTACAATAATTAATATCACCAAAAAAATCTATGAACAGAAAAAAATCCTAACTTTTCTAAAAATCTATCTTTTGCATATATACATGAACATATATATACACAGAGAACATATATATACACAGAGAACATATATACATACATATATACATTTTTATAAAAATGCAAAAAAAAGACAGGGAGGAAGGGGGCAGTGCCGGCCCTGACCAAGGCGACGGCGGCGCGTCGGGGCAGGGGCAGAGGCGACGGCGGCGTGGTCGGGGCAGGGGCAGAGGCGTCGGCGGCGTGGTCGGGGCAGGGCGAGGCAGAGGCGACGGCGGCGTGGTCGGGGCAGCTGGGGCGACGACGACGTGGTCGGGGCAGGGGCGCGCGGCGTGGTCGGGGCGGGCCGCCGGCGGCGTGCTCGGGGAAGGGGCGGCTGCGCGTCGACGAGGCAGCAGAGGGCGGCGACGGCGTCGACGGGGCGAGCTCGGGCAGCCTGGCGGCGTCGTCGGGGCGGGGGAACTGATGCAGAGATGAATCTGAAAAACGCTAAGTGCTTTCTTATATACTGAGAGCATTGGTCCCGGTTCGTGGCACCAACCGGGACCAATGCACCCCTTTAGTCCCGGTTGGTGCCACCAACCGGGACCAAAGGCCTCTTTTCAGCAGCCCAAAGGGCGGGAAGCGGCGGCCTTTGGTCCCGGTTGGTGGCACCAACCGGGACTAAAGGGGGGCATTGGTCCCGGTTGGTGCCACGAACCGGTACCAATGCACCCCTTTAGTCCCGGTTGGTGGCACCAACCGGGACCAAAGGCCTCTTGCTGCCCGCGTCGCGGCCAAAAGTTTAGTCCCACCTCGCTAGCCGAGGGGCGCCCGCAGTGGTTTAAAAGCCCCGCGCGGCTGCTGTCTCGAACTCCTCTCTATAGCAGGCTTCTGGGCCTAACTTTGGCGCGCTGCCCGTTGAGCCCTCTAGCCCTTCTGGGCCTGTATTTGCAAACCCGAGGGTTGGAAGGCCCAGCGGGCAGCGCCCCAACAATTTTTTTTGCTGTATTTAGTTTTTTTGTTTTCTTTTTTGCTTTATTTATTTTGTTTTGTTTCTACTTACAACAAAAACTTATTTATTTTATTTTATTTTGTTTCTAATTACTTATTTATTTTACTTTATGATAATTCTTTTTGCTATTAAAGTTTCTATCAAAAAAGTTCTTTATGAAAATTCTTTTTGCTGTATTTAGTTTTTTTGTTTTCTTTTTTGCTTTATTTATTTTGTTTTGTTTCTACTTACAACAAAAAACTTATTTATTTTATTTTATTTTGTTTCTAATTACTTATTTATTTTACTTTATGATAATTCTTTTTGCTATTAAAGTTTCTATCAAAAAAAGTTCTTTATGAAAATTCTTTTTGCTTTTAATGATTTTGAACAGAAAATACTTCGATAATTTTAGTTGCATCAATTTTATATGATTTTAGTTTCAATAATACTAGAGGTTTCTTATAATGTTTTGAACAGAAAATACTTTGTTAATTTTAGTTTCATAAATTTTATTAAAGTTTATTTTATTTTGTCGTAACACAAGAAGTCCGGAGTTGTAATAAGTTATTAAAAATAAAAAAGAGGCGCAATGCTCGTTGATTAGCTTCAAGCCTTTCGGAATAGTGTAGACTGCACTGCACATAGCTCCATGCAGTCTACCTTATTCCTCAAGGCTTGAAGCTAAGCAACGTGAGGGAGCATTGCGCCTCTTCTTCATCGTCTCTGCACTCAGGGCTTATAAACCGCTCCTAGTGCCTCTCAGCTAGCGAGGTGGGACTAAAAAACTGCTTAGTAAGAAACTCTAGTACCGGTTCGTGCCACGAACCGGTACTAAAGGTGCTCGTGGGGCCACAGCCTCATTAGTACCGGTTCGTGGCACCAACCGGGACCAAAGGGTGGAATTGGTCCCGGTTCGTGCCACCAACCGGGACCAATGGCCTTGCACAGCGGCGTGGTGGTGGGAGTTTAGTCCCACCTCGCTAGCTGAGAGAGAGCCGCACCTGTTTATAAGGTGCGGTGCGCCTGAGCTGTCGAGCTCCTCTCTAAAGCAGGCTTACGGGCCTAACCTCTCTGTACATGCCTGTGGGCCTACTGGGCCTTCTGCGGGCCTGAATCCTGGCCCATGGATGGGTTTCTAATCGTATTCAGGCCGTGGTGGCCCAGTAGGTGGCATAATTTTTAATTTTTGGCCTGTTATTTTTCATGCATTTACTAATTATTTTGAGCTATAAGACCCTAAAATTGAAAAGCATTTCAAATGAACTCTGAAAAGGTTGAAAGTTGGCATGGTATCATCATTTCATCCACATAGCATGTGCAAGAAAGTTGAGAGGGTTACGGCAAAAACTAGATGCACTTCGTGTACAAAACGGACAATGGTATCATACTCGTCTGTTACAAAGTTGGCATGGTATCATCATAATAGTTGCGGGAGAAAGTCTTCACTTTTTCTTCGCTTGTGTCATTTGCTTATTGCGCCGTAACCATGGATAATCTTCATCGTTTATCAGGATGCTTGGGTCAGCCTTGACTTTGAAGGGAGGAATTTCATGAAACTTTTCATAATCTTCAGACATGTCTGTCTTGCCCTCCACTCCCACAATGTCCCTTTTTCCTGAAAGAACTATGTGGCGCTTTGGCTCATCGTATGATGTATTCGCTTCCTTATCTTTTCTTTTTCTCGGTCTGGTAGACATGTCCTTCACATAGATAACCTGTGCCACATCATTGGCTAGGACGAACGGTTCGTCAGTGTACCCAAGATTGTTCAGATCCACTGTTGTCATTCCGTACTGTGGGTCTACCTGTACCCCGCCTCCTGACAGATTGACCCATTTGCACTTAAACAAAGGGACCTTAAAATCATGTCCGTAGTCAAGTTCCCATATGTCCATTATGTAACCATAATATGTGTCCTTTCCCCTCTCGGTTGCTGCATCAAAGCGGACACCGCTGTTTTGGTTGGTGCTCTTTTGATCTTGGGCGATCGTGTAAAATGTATTCCCATTTATCTCGTATCCTTTGTAAGTCAATACAGTCGAAGATGGTCCCCTGGACAACGAGTACAACTCATCACAAACAGTGGTGTCACCTCTGAGACGTGTTTCCAACCAACTGCTGAAAGTCCTGATGTGTTCACATGTAATCCAGTCGTCACACTGCTCCGGGTGTTTGGAGCGCAGACTGTTCTTGTGTTCATCGACATACGGGGTCACCAAGGTAGAGTTCTGTAGAACTGTGTAGTGTGCTTGAGACCAAGAATATCCGTCCCTGCATATTATTGAGTCCCCTCCAAGCGTGCCTTTTCCAGTCAGTCTCCCCTCATACCGCGATTTAGGGAGACCTATCTTCTTAAGGCCAGGAATGAAGTCAACACAAAACCCAATGACATCCTCTGTTTGATGGCCCATGGAGATGCTTCCTTCTGGCCTAGCGCGGTTACGGACATATTTCTTTAGGACTCCCATGAACCTCTCAAAGGGGAACATATTGTGTAGAAATACGGGCCCCAGAATGACAATCTCGTCGACTAGATGAACTAGGACGTGCGTCATGATATTGAAGAAGGATGGTGGGAACACCAGCTCGAAACTGACAAGACATTGCGCCACATCACTCCTTAGCCTTGGTATGATTTCTGGATCGATCACCTTCTGAGAGATTGCATTGAGGAATGCACATAGCTTCACAATGGCTAATCGGACGTTTTCCGGTAGAAGCCCCCTCAATGCAACCGGAAGCAGTTGCGTCATAATCACGTGGCAGTCATGAGACTTTAGGTTCTGGAACTTTTTCTCTGGCATATTTATTATTCCCTTTATATTCGACGAGAAGCCAGTCGGGACCTTCATACTGAGCAGGCATTCAAAGAAGATTTCTTTCTCTTCTTTCGTAAGAGCGTAGCTGGCAGGACCTTCATACTGCTTCGGAGGCATGCCGTCTTTTTCGTGCAAACGTTGCAGGTCCTCCCGTGCCTCAGGTGTATCTTTTGTCTTCCCATACACGCCCAAGAAGCCTAGCAGGTTCACGCCAAAGGTTCTTCGTCACGTGCATCACGTCGATTGAAGAGCGGACCTCTAGCTCTTTCCAGTAGGGTAGGTCCCAAAATATAGATTTCTTCTTCCACATGGGTGCGTGTCCCTCAGCGTCATTCGGAACAGCTAGTCCGCCGGGACCCTTTCCAAAGATTACGTGTAAATCATTGACCATAGCAAGTACGTGATCACCGGTACGCATGGCGGGCTTCTTCCGGTGATCTGCCTCGCCTTTGAAATGCTTGCCTTTCTTTCGACATTGATGGTTGGTCGGAAGAAATCGACGATGGCCCAGGTACACATTCTTCCTGCTTTTGTCCAGGTATATACTTTCAGTGTCATCTAAACAGTGCGTGCATGCGTGGTATCCCTTGTTTGTCTGTCCTGAAAGGTTACTGAGAGCGGGCCAATCGTTGATGGTTACAAACAGCAACGCGTGCAGGTTAAATTCCTCCTGTTTGTGCTCATCCCACGTACGTACACCGTTTCCATTCCACAGCTGTAAAAGTTCTTCAACTAATGGCCTTAGGTACACATCAATGTCGTTGCCGGGTTGCTTAGGGCCTTGGATGAGAACTGGCATCATAATGAACTTCCGCTTCATGCACATCCAAGGAGGAAGGTTATACATACATAGAGTCACGGGCCAGGTGCTGTGATTGCTGCTCTGCTCCCCGAAAGGATTAATGCCATCCGCGCTTAAACCAAACCATACGTTCCTTGGGTCAGCTGCAAACTCAGCCCAGTACTTTCTCTCGATTTTTCTCCACTGCGACCCGTCAGCGGGTGCTCTCAACTTCCCGTCTTTCTTACGGTCCTCACTGTGCCATCGCATCAACTTGGCATGCTCTTCGTTTCTGAACAGACGTTTCAACCGTGGTATTATAGGAGCATACCACATCACCTTCGCGGGAACCCTCTTCCTGGGGGGCTGGCCGTCAACATCACCAGGGTCATCTCGTCTGATCTTATACCGGAATGCACCGCATGCGTTCAGATCCTTGTACGCACCGCGGTAGAGGATGCAGTCATTAGGGCATGCATGTATTCTTCTGCACCTCCAATCCTAGAGGGCATACGACCTTCTTTGCTGCGTATGTACTGTCGGGCAATTCGTTATCCTTTGGAAGCTTCTTCTTCAATATTTTCAATAGCTTCTCAAATCCTTTGTCAGGCACAGCTTCTCTGCCTTCCACTGCAGCAATTCTAGTACGGTACCGAGCTTTGTGTTGCCATCTTCGCAATTGGGGTACAACCCTTTTTTGTGATCCTCTAACATGCGATCGAACTTCAGCTTCTCCTTTTGACTTTCGCATTGCGTCCTTGCATCGACAATGACCCGGCGGAGATCATCATCATCGGGCACTGGTTCCTCTTGATCTTCAATAGCTTCCCCCCTTGCAGCATCATTGGGCACATCGTCTGGTTCCTCTTGATCTTCAGCAGCTTCCCCCGTTGCAGCATCACCGTATTCAGGGGGCACATAGTTGTCATCGTCCTCTTCTTCTTCGCCGTCTTCCATCGTAACCCCTATTTCTCCGTGCCTCGTCCAAACATTATAGTGTGGCATGGAACCCTTGTAAAGCAGGCGGGTGTGAAGGATTTTCCGGTCAGAGTAAGACTTCGTATCCCATATAGGCATGAACAAACCATTGCTTTGCCTCAGCCACTTCGAGAAAATCATTGCACGCCCTTAATGTACTCGGAGGTGGTCTGTCACCGTACATCCATTGCGGTTCATCTGCGTGCATTATATATAATTAAGTGTGTCAAAAACCATTACAGAACATCATGAATAGATAATTAAGTGACCAAATTAATAGAAGTTCATCATCACATTAAAACCAAAGTACTACATAGTTCTCATCTAACAACATATATATAGCTCTCCAGAGCATCTAATTAATTAAACCATACATTGAAACTATGTAAAACATTTCAATGCGAAAACAAAATGCGATCATAATCGCAACCAAGGTAACAATTGATCCAACGGCATAATGATACCAAGCTCGGTATGAATGGCATATTTCTAATCTTTCTAATCTTCAAGCGCATTGCATCCATCTTGATCTTGTGATCATCACGACATCCACAACATGCAACTCCAATATCATCTTCTCCTCCTCAATTTTTTTTATTTTTTCCTTCAAGTAATTGTTTTTCTTCTTCAACTAAATTTAACCTCTCGACAATAGGGTCGGTTAGAATTCCGGTTCAACCACCTGCTAGATAAATAAAATCTATGTCACGTTGGTCAGTATATTTGTCATAAACAATAAATGAACCAAATAGTTATAAAAGATAATATATACCACATCCGAATCATAGACAGGACGAGGGCCGACGGGGCGGATACCAAAACCATCGCACTATGTAATAAGAAGAATAATAAAAGTAACAAAATTAGACAAGTAACTATCTAAAGTAATAATTTTTCCTTTCAGAAAGAAGATAAGAACAAGAGGCTCACCACGGTGGTGCTGGCGACGAGATCGGCCGGGCGATCGACGGCGGTGAAACGGGGACGGGACGTGACGGACCGCTAAACCTAGACAAATCTCGGGAAAATGGAGCTCGGAGGTCGAGTTTCGAGAGGAGAAAGATTAACTAGTGTGCCTCAGACATTTCATCGAACACCTCATGTGCATAGGAGGTGAGCTAGAGCACCCAATGCCCTCCCCTCGCCGGCCAGAAAAAACATAGCACTGTGGAGTGCTCTGCTGTGGCGATGGGATATATAGAGAACTATTTGGTCCCGGTTCGTGGCACCAACCGGGATTAAGGCCTTTGGTCCCGGTTGGTGCCACAAACCGGGACCATGCCCCTTTAGTCCCGGTTGTGGCATCAACCAGGACCAAAGGCCTTGTGCTGCCCCGCGTCAAAAGTTTAGTCCCACCTCTCTAGTTGAGAGGGCTCGAGAGTGGTTTATAAGCGCTGTTCGCCCATCCTCTCAAGCTCCTCTCAACTGCAGGCTTTCGGGCCTAACCGTTATCTTTGCCTGTGGGGCCTACTGGGCCTTCTGCGGGCCTGAATCCTGGCCCAGGATGGGTTTCAAGTCGTATTCAGCCGTGGTGCCCAGCAGGTGGCAAATTTTTTTCTCTGTTTTTTTTTCTCTTTTACTTTATTTTTTTGTTTGTTTCTACTTACAACAAAAAATTATTTATTTTATTTCTATTACTTATGTATTTTACTTTAATTATTTATTTTTATTTATTTTACTGCTGCTATTTTATTTATTTTACTGCTGCTATTTTTATTTAATTTATTAAGGTTTTTATTTATTTTATTACTATAGGTTTATTTTTTTTATTTTATTAAGGTTTATTTATTTTTATTTACTATAAAAAAATGAACATAGATGCGCTATAGAGAAAATTCAACCTAAATTCATAATAAATTTCTATGAAATTCAAAAATTTACTGTGAATTTAGGTCAAATTCCCTGTATAAGGGCATCTATTTTCACTTTGAAGAGGAGCTCAACAAGGCAGAGAGGACGGGCTTATAAACTGGTGTGAGCGCCCTTCGGTTGCAGGTGGGACTAAACACTGGCCGCAACTAGGACCAGCCCTTTAGTCCCGGTTTGTGGTATGAACCGGACTAAAGGGTGGTGGGCCAGGAGCGTGGCCCATTGGTCCCGGTTTTTCCCACAACCGGACCAAACGGTCCGGACGAACTGGACAATGCCCCCACGTGGCCCGGCACCCCTGGCCACGAACCGGGACCAATGCTCACATTAGTTCGGTTATGTGACTGACCGGGACTAATGTAATATTGCCTGTGACCAAAGCCCAGTTTTCTACTAGTTACGATGAAAGTCGACCCCTAAAAATGAATGTCATCAGGTGAAGACTTTGGTTTCTTGAAGACTTTGAAAGTAGAAATTGGTGTACCTTTGAGACTTGATATTCATGCGAGGATTTTGAAGCGTTGAAGACTTTTGTTTTCGTAGTTTCATTTTCTCTTACTTGAGTCATAGGAAACACCGTACTGTTAAAGGGGGTCGAGGTAAAATTAAGGAAAAGTTTCCAAGTGATGCTCATCTAAAAATCCTACACCTACCCAATCCTTTCGAGTGAAGCCATTGGAAATCCCATACAGTTTAGTTAATTTCTTCAATGATAGAGACGAAGATCTTCTGTTCTCTGAGGAATATGTTCTGACTGAGGAGTTAGGAATTCGCTAGTGCGGATTGTTGGGGAACGTAGTAATTTCAAAAAATTTCCTATGCACACGCAAGATCATGGTGATGCATAGCAACGAGAGGGGAGAGTGTTGTCCACGTACCCTCATAGACCGATAGCGGAAGCGTTATTACAACGCGGTTGATGTAGTCGTACGTCTTCACGATCCGACCGATCAAGTACCGAACGTACGGCACCTCCGAGTTCTACACACGTTCAGCTCGATGACGTCCCTCGAACTCCGATCCAGCCGAGTGTTGAGGGAGAGTTTCGTCAGCACGACGGCGTGGTGACGATGATGATGTTCCACCGACGCAGGGCTTCGCCTAAGCTCCGCAACGGTATTATCGAGGTGTAATATGGTGGAGGGGGGCACCGCACACGGCTAAGAGATCTCAAGGATCAATTGTTGTGTCTCTGGGGTGCCCCCTGCCCCCGTATATAAAGGAGCAAGGGAGGAGGAGGCCGGCCCTAGGAGGGGGCGCACCAAGTGTGGAGTCCTACTAGGACTCCCTAGTCCTAGTAGGATTCCACCTCCCATATGGAATAGGAAAAGAGGAAGGGAAAAAGAGAAGGAAGGAAGGGGGCGCCCCCCTTCCCTAGTCCAATTCGGACCAGACCAAGGGGAGGGGTGCGGCCACCCTTGAGGCCCTTTTCCTTCTTTCCCGTATGGCCCAATAAGGCCCAATACGTATTCCCGTAACTCTCCGGTACTCCGAAAAATACCCGAATCACTCGGAACCTTTCCGAAGTCCGAATATAGTCGTCCAATATATCGATCTTTACGTCTCGACCATTTCGAGACTCCTCGTCATGTCCCCGATCTCATCCGGGACTCCGAACTCCTTCGGTACATCAAAAACTCAATAAAACTGTCATCGTAACGTTAAGCGTGCGGACCCTACGGGTTCGAGAACTATGTAGACATGACCGAGACACGTCTCCGGTCAATAACCAATAGCGGGACCTGGATGCCCATATTGGCTCCCACATATTCTACGAAGATCTTTATCGGTCAGACCGCATAACAACATACGTTGTTCCCTTTGTCACCGGTATGTTACTTGCCCGAGATTTGATCGTCGGTATCTCGATACCTAGTTCAATCTCGTTACCGGCAAGTCTCTTTACTCGTTCCGTAACACATCATCCCGCAACTAACTCATTAGTCACAATGCTTGCAAGGCTTATAGTGATGTGCATTACCGAGTGGGCCCAGAGATACCTCTCCGACAATCGGAGTGACAAATCCTAATCTCGAAATACGCCAACCCAACAAGTACCTTTGGAGACACCTGTAGAGCACCTTTATAATCACCCATTTACGTTGTGACGTTTGGTAGCACACAAAGTGTTCCTCCGGTAAACGGGAGTTGCATAATCTCATAGTCATAGGAACATGTATAAGTCATGAAGAAAGCAATAGCAACATACTAAACGATCGAGTGCTAAGCTAACGGAATGGGTCAAGTCAATCACGTCATTCTCCTAATGAGGTGATCTCGTTAATCAAATGACAACTTATGTCTATGGCTAGGAAACATAACCATCTTTGATTAACGAGCTAGTCAAGTAGAGGCATACTAGTGACACTCTGTTTGTCTATGTATTCACACATGTATTATGTTTCCGGTTAATACAATTCTAGCATGAATAATAAACATTTATCATGATATAAGGAAATAAATAATAACTTTATTATTGCCTCTAGGGCATATTTCCTTCAGTCTCCCACTTGCACTAGAGTCAATAATCTAGTTCACATCGCCATGTGATTTAACATGAATAGTTCACATCACCATGTGATTAACACCCATAGTTCACATCGTCATGTGACCATCACCCAAAGGGTTTACTAGAGTCAGTAATCTAGTTCACATCGCTATGTGATTAACACCCAAAGAGTACTAAGGTGTGATCATGTTTTGCTTGTGAGATAATTTTAGTCAACGGGTCTGTCACATTCAGATCCGTAAGTATTTTGCAAATTTCTATGTCTACAATGCTCTGCATGGAGCTACTCTAGCTAATTGCTCCCACTTTCAATATGTATCTAGACCGAGACTTAGAGTCATCTAGATTAGTGTCAAAACTTGCATCGACGTAACCTTTTACGACGAGCCTTTTGTCACTTCCATAATCGAGAAACATATCCTTATTCCAGTAAGGATAATTTTGACCGCTGTCCAGTGATCTACTCCTAGATCACTATTGTACTCCCTTGCCAAAATCAGTGTAGGGTATACAATAGATCTGGTACACAGCATGGCATACTTTATAGAACCTATGGCCGAGGCATAGGGAATGACTTTCATTCTTTTTCTATCTTCTGCCGTGGTCGGGTTTTGAGTCTTACTCAATTTCACACCTTGTAACACAGGCAAGAAACTCTTTCTTTGACTGTTCCATTTTGAACCACTTCAAAATCTTGTTAAGGTATGTACTCATTGAAAAAACTTATCAAGCGTCTTGATCTATCTCTATAGATCTTGATGCTCAATATGTAAGCAGCTTCACCGAGGTCTTTCTTTGAAAAACTCCTTTATGCTTTGCAGAATAATTCTACATTATTTCCGATCAACAATATGTCACTTACATATACTTATCAGAAATGTTGTAGTGCTCCCACTCACTTTCTTGTAAATACAGGCTTCACCGCAAGTCTGTATAAAACTATATCCTTTGATCAACTTATCAAAGCGTATATTCCTACTCCGAGATGCTTGCACCAGTCCATAGATGGATCGCTGGAGCTTGCATATTTTGTTAGCACCTTTAGGATTGACAAAACCTTCTGGTTGCATCATATACAACTCTTCTTTAATAAATCCATTAAGGAATGCAGTTTTGTTTATCCATTTGCCAGATTTCATAAAATGCGACAATTGCTAACATGGTTCGGACAGACTTAAGCATCGCTGCGAGTGAGAAAATCTCATCGTAGTCAACACCTTGAACTTTGTCAAAAACCTTTTTCCGACAAGTCTAGCTTTGTAGATAGTAACACTACTATCAGCGTCCGTCTTCCTCTTGAAGATCCATTTATTTTCTATGGCTTGCCGATCATCGGGCAAGTCAACCAAAGTCCACACTTTGTTCTCATACATGGATCCCATCTCAGATTTCATGGCCTCAAGCCATTTTGCGGAATCTGGGCTCACCATCGCTTCTTCATAGTTCGTAGGTTCGTCATGGTCTAGTAACATAACCTCCAGAACAGGATTACCGTACCACTCTGGTGCGGATCTTACTCTGGTTTACCTACGAGGTTTGGTAGTAACTTGATCTGAAGTTACATGATCATCATCATTAACTTCCTCACTAATTGGTGTAGGAGTCACAGGAACAGATTTCTGTGATGAACTACTTTCCAATAAGGGAGCAGGTACAGTTACCTCATCAAGTTCTACTTTCCTCCCACTCACTTCTTTCGAGAGAAACTCCTTCTCTAGAAAGGATCCATACTAAGCAACGAATGTCTTGCCTTCGGATCTGTGATAGAAGGTGTACCCAACTGTCTCCTTTGGGTATCCTATGAAGACACATTTCTCCGATTTGGGTTTGAGCTTATCAGGATGAAACTTTTTCACATAAGCATCGCAACCCCAAACTTTAAGAAACGACAACTTTGGTTTCTTGCCAAACCACAGTTCATAAGGCGTCGTCTCAACGGATTTTGATGGTGCCCTATTTAACGTGAATGTAGCTGTCTCTAATGCATAACCCCAAAACGATAGTGGTAAATTGGTAAGAGACATCATAGATTGCACTATATCCAATAAAGTACGGTTATGACGTTCGGACACACCATTATGCTGTGGTGTTCCAGGTGGCGTGAGTAGTGAAACTATTTCACTTTGTTTTAACTGAAGGCCAAACTCGTAACTCAAATATTTTACCTCTGCGATCATATCGTAGAAACTTTTATTTTCTTGTTACGATGATTCTCCACTTCACTCTGAAATTCTTTGAACTTTTCAAATGTTTCAGACTTGTGTTTCATCAAGTAGATATACCCATATCTGCTCAAATCATCTGTGAAGGTCAGAAAATAATGATACCTGCTACGAGCCTCAATATTCATCGGGCCACATACATCTGTATGTATGATTTCCAACAAATCTGTTGCTCTCTCCATAGTTCCGGAGAACGGCGTTTTAGTCATCTTGCCCATGAGGCACGGTTCGCAAGCATCAAGTGATTCATAATCAAGTGATTCCAAAATCCCATCAGTATGGAGTTTCTTCATGCGCTTTACACCAATATGACCTAAACGGCAGTGCCACAAATAAGTTGCACTATCATTATTAACTTTGCATCTTTTGGCTTCAATATTATGAATATGTGTATCACTACGATCGAGATCCAACAAACCATTTTCGTTGGTGTGTATGACCATAGAAGGTTTTATTCATGTAAACAGAACAACAATTGTTCTCTAATTTAAATGAATAACCGTATTGCAATAAACATGATCAAATCATATTCATGCTCAACGCAAACACCAAATAACACTTATTTAGTTTCAACACTAATCCCGAAAGTACAGGGAGTGTGCGATGATGATCATATCAATCTTGGAACTACTTCCAACACACATCGTCACCTCGCCTTTTACTAGTCTCTGTTTATTCTGCAACTCCCGTTTTCGAGTTACTACTCTTTAGCAACTGAACCAGTATCAATTACCGAGGGGTTGCTATAAACACTAGTAAAGTACACATCAATAATCTGTATATCAAATATACCTTTGTTCACTTTTACTAGTCTCTGTTTATTCTGCAACTCCCGTTTCGAGTTACTACTCTTAGCAACTGAACCAGTATCAATTACCGAGGGGTTGCTATAATCACTAGTAAAGTACACATCAATAATCTGTATATCAAATATACCTTTGTTCACTTTGCCATCCTTCTTATCCACCAAATAGTTGGGGTAGTTCCGCTTCTAGTGACCAGTCCCTTTGTAGTAGAAGCACTTAGTCTCAGGCTTAGGACCAGACTTAGGCTTCTTCACTTGAGCAGCAACTTGCTTGCCGTTCTTCTTGAAGTTCCCCTTCTTCCCTTTGCCCTTTTCTTGAAACTAGTGGTCTCGTCAACCATCAACACTTGATGTTTTTTCTTGATTTCTACCTTCGTCGATTTCAGCATCACAAAGAGCTCGGGAATTACTTTCGTCATCCCTTGCATACTATAGTTCATCATGAAGTTCTACTAACTTGGTGATGGTGACTAGAGAATTCTGTCAATCACTATTTTATCTGGAAGATTAACTCCCACTTGATTCAAGCGATTGTAGTACCCAGACAATCTGAGCACATGCTCACTAGTTGAGCGATTCTCCTCCATCTTTTAGCTATAGAACTTGTTGGAGACTTCATATCTCTCAACTCGGGTATTTGCTTGAAATATTAACTTCAACTCCTGGAACATCTCATATGGTCCATGACGTTCAAAACGTCTTTGAAGTCCCGATTCTAAGCCGTTAAGCATGGTGCACTAAACTATCAAGTAGTCATCATATTGAGCTAGCCAAACGTTCATAACGTCTGCATCTGCTCCTGCAATAGGTCTGTCACCTAGCGGTGCATCAAGGACATAATTTTTCTGTGCAGCAATGAGGATAATCCTCAGATCACGGATCCAATCCGCATCTTTGCTACTAACATCTTTCAACATAATATTTCTCTAGGAACATATCAAAAATAAACAGGGAAGCAACAACGCGAGCTATTGATCTACAACATAATTTGCAAAATACTATCAGGACTAAGTTCATGATAAATTTAAGTTCAATTAATCATATTACTTAAGAACTCCCACTTAGATAGACATCCCTCTAATCCTCTAAGTGATCACGTGATCCATATCAACTAAACCATGTCCGATCATCACGTGAGATGGAGTAGTTTCAACGGTGAACATCACTATGTTGATCATATCTACTATATGATTCACGCTCGACCTTTCGGTCTCCGTGTTCCGAGGCCATATCTGTTATATGCTAGGCTCGTCAAGTTTAACCTGAGTATTCCGCGTGTGCAACTGTTTTGCACCCGTTGTATTTGAACGTAGAGCCTATCACACCCGATCATCACGTGGTGTCTCAGCACGAAGAACTTTCGCAACGGTGCATACTCAGGGAGAACACTTATACTTTGATAATTTAGTGAAGGATCATCTCATAATGCTACCGTCAAACAAAGCAAGATAAGATGCATAAAGGATTAACATCACATGCAATCAATATAAGTGATATGATATGGCCATCATCATCTTGTGCTTGTGATCTCCATCTCCGAAGCACCGTGCTTGTGATCTCCATCTCCGAAGCACCGTCATGATCACCATCGTCACCGGCGCGACACCTTGATCTCCATCGTAGTATCGTTGTCGTCTCGCCAAATAATTGCTTTTACGACTATCGCTACCGCTTAGTGATAAAGTAAAACTATTACATGGTGATAGCATCTCATACAATAAAGCGACAACCATATGGCTCCTGCCAGTTGCCGATAACTCGGTTACAAAACATGATCATCTCATACAACAAATTATATCACATCATGTCTTGACCATATCACATCACAACATGCCCTGCAAAAACAAGTTAGACGTCCTCTACTTTGTTGTTGCAAGTTTTACGTGGCTGCTACGGGCTTAGCAAGAACCGTTCTTACCTACGCATCAAAACCACAACGATAGTTTGTCAAGTTGGTGCTGTTTTAACCTTCGCAAGGACCGGGCGTAGCCACACTCGGTTCAACTAAAGTGAGAGAGACAGACACCCGCCGGTCACCTTTAAGCAACGAGTGCTCGCAACGGTGAAACCAGTCTCGCGTAAGCGTACGCGTAATGTCGGTCCGGGCCGCTTCATCTCACAATACCGCTGAACCAAAGTATGACATGCTGGTAAGCAGTATGACTTATATCGCCCACAACGCACTTGTGTTCTACTCGTGCATAGCATCAACGCATAAAACCAGGCTCGGATACCACTGTTGGGGAACGTAGTAATTTCAAAAAAATTCCTACGCACACGCAAGATCATGGTGATGCATAGCAACGAGAGGGGAGAGTGTTGTCCACGTACCCTCGTAGACCGACAGCGGAAGCGTTATCACAACGCGGTTGATGTAGTCGTACGTCTTCACGATCCGACCGATCAAGTACCGAACGCACGGCACCTCCGAGTTCTACACACGTTCAGCTCGATGACGTCCCTCGAACTTCGATCCAGCCGAGTGTTGAGGGAGAGTTTCGTCAGCACGACGGCGTGGTGACGATGATGATGTTCCACAGACGCAGGGCTTCGCCTAAGCTCCGCAACGGTATTATCGAGGTGTAATATGGTGGAGGGGGGCACCGCACACGGCTAAGAGATCTCAAGGATCAATTGTTGTGTCTCTGGGGTGCCCCCCTGCCCCCGTATATAAAGGAGCAAGGGAGGAGGAGGCCGGCCCTAGGAGGGGGCGCACCAAGTGTGGAGTCCTACTAGGACTCCCTAGTCCTAGTAGGATTCCACCTCCCATATGGAATAGGAAAAGAGGAAGGGAAAAAGAGAAGGAAGGAAGGGGGCGCCCCCCTTCCCTAGTCCAATTCGGACCAGACCAAGGGGAGGGGTGCGGCCACCCTTGAGGCCCTTTTCCTTCTTTCCCGTATGGCCCAATAAGGCCCAATACGTATTCCCGTAACTCTCCGGTACTCCGAAAAATACCCGAATCACTCGGAACCTTTCCGAAGTCCGAATATAGTCGTCCAATATATCGATCTTTACGTCTCGACCATTTCGAGACTCCTCGTCATGTCCCCGATCTCATCCGGGACTCCGAACTCCTTCGGTACATCAAAAACTCAATAAAACTGTCATCGTAACGTTAAGCGTGCGGACCCTACGGGTTCGAGAACTATGTAGACATGACCGAGACACGTCTCCGGTCAATAACCAATAGCGGGACCTGGATGCCCATATTGGCTCCCACATATTCTACGAAGATCTTTATCGGTCAGACCGCATAACAACATACGTTGTTCCCTTTGTCACCGGTATGTTACTTGCCCGAGATTTGATCGTCGGTATCTCGATACCTAGTTCAATCTCGTTACCGGCAAGTCTCTTTACTCGTTCCGTAACACATCATCCCGCAACTAACTCATTAGTCACAATGCTTGCAAGGCTTATAGTGATGTGCATTACCGAGTGGGCCCAGAGATACCTCTCCGACAATCGGAGTGACAAATCCTAATCTCGAAATACGCCAACCCAACAAGTACCTTTGGAGACACCTGTAGAGCACCTTTATAATCACCCATTTACGTTGTGACGTTTGGTAGCACACAAAGTGTTCCTCCGGTAAACGGGAGTTGCATAATCTCATAGTCAGAGGAACATGTATAAGTCATGAAGAAAGCAATAGCAACATACTAAACGATCGGGTGCTAAGCTAACGGAATGGGTCAAGTCAATCACGTCATTCTCCTAATGAGGTGATCTCGTTAATCAAATGACAACTTCTGTCTATGGCTAGGAAACATAACCATCTTTGATTAACGAGCTAGTCAAGTAGAGGCATACTAGTGACACTCTGTTTGTCTATGTATTCACACATGTATTATGTTTCCGGTTAATACAATTCTAGCATGAATAATAAACATTTATCATGATATAAGGAAATAAATAATAACTTTATTATTGCCTCTAGGGCATATTTCCTTCACGGATTGCCTACAAGTGAGGAACATGATAGCCCTGAGGAATTTGATACTCAAATATCCGACCATTGTTGTGCTATGCGCCAGCTGTCCCAAAATATCTACCCACCTAACAGTCATATCATTGAAGGGCATTTATGTCTTATCATGTCGGGCTGCTCCCTAGGCTATAAATAGCCGCCCCCTACAACCACTAGTTGGTTGGCTGCTTCGAGAGAAACTGACACTTGTCATTGAGAGCATCCCATCCACCGAGGACTTTGAGCGAAAATCATCAAGTGAGGAAAACCCAAACCCAAACACCTACAAACCCAAACACCTACAAACCCAAAGTGATTGAGCATCACTGAAGAGATTGTTCCTGTGTGGAACCTATGCTTGTTACCTTTGAGGATTGTGCATCCTCCACACGGTTAGGCGTCATGGTCTAGAAGATCCAAGAGGAAATTATGGATTGCCGAGTGACCGAG
This sequence comes from Triticum aestivum, assembly GCF_018294505.1. NCBI lineage: Eukaryota > Viridiplantae > Streptophyta > Magnoliopsida > Poales > Poaceae > Triticum > Triticum aestivum. The sequence continues at coordinate 614,574,641 of NC_057814.1, forward strand.
TTTGTGAAGGTTTGGAAGTCACCTGAAGACTTACCACGAGTGATTGGGAGAGGTCTGTGTGATCTTAGCTCAAGGAGAATACGGTGATGACTGTGTGGCCGGGACCGTGTGTCCTCAGGTTTAAATACCTAACCGCTCCAACCAGACATACAACTGTCACAACAGTTTGAACTAGTCTGCCAAATCATCGTCTTCACCAAGCCACTGGTTCTATTTTCTCAACCCTTTCATTTCCTCATTTATGTGTTGTTGCACTTGATCGTTACTGTTTGAAGACTTTGACTTAAGACTTTATCAATTTCCTCAATCCTAATTGTCCAGTCACTTTGTCTCCAGCCTACTTATCTTGTTTATATGCTTCCTGTACTCTGTGCTTGCTTTCATTTCATCATGATGACCCTGTTACTGCTCTGTTACACTTGCATCTGAGTACTCATTCCGCTGCTAGTTGTTCGTGACTTAGGAAATTCCTCACCTTGAATTTCCTCAGTGACGAATTTGTAAAAATCGCCTATTCACCCCCACTAGTCGATATAACGCACTTTCAAATTCCCGTGTGCCCACAAGAACACTTTGCTTATCATAAGATACTGTTTTACCCCATCCTTTGCTACAAAAAGGATTGGGCTAACTTGCTGCACTTTATTTACCAGTACCGTTACTTGCTCGTTACAAATTATCTTGCTATCAAACTACCTGTTATTGACAATTTCAGCGCTTGCAGAAATTACCTTGCTGAAAACTACTTGTCATTTCCTTCTGCTCCTCGTTGGGTTCAACAATCTAAGTTATCGAAAGGACTATGATTGATCCCCTATACTTGTGGGTCATCATGGGATACATGACGCATGGCGAGGCACACATGGTGTATAGGGTGGAAGGAGAACTTGCACACGCGATTCCGTCCTCGAGTTACGTCGATGAGCAACCATCTGTGCTAGTCGCGCACAATGACCACCCCTTGTTGAGCTGACCGAGGCTTATGACACTGCTCTTGAGCATCGGGATGATGAAGATGTTTGCGAACGCCCTATGGTCATCCTAGTCATCGACAAAGACAGTGGTGTTACGCCCGTGGATGTCAACCATTGAGCCTTATGTGAACCTCACCTTCGTGGAGATCGAGAGGTCCAGCTCCCCAAATGGATCGAATGAACCATCCATGTGGTTTGTGGCGCCGGTGTCGAGGAACCAACCCTCACTACACTTGTCACCTGCAAGGATGGGTGTGATAAAGGATCTCTCCTCATTGAGGAAGACGTAGTCGCACGCACACGACTGGAGTAGCCATCTCCCGCCAACGTGATGTCTACTACGCAACCTTCTTCTTGTAGACTCGTGTTGGGCCTCCAAGAGTAGAGTTTTCAAGGACAGTAGCAAATTTCCCTCAAGTGGATGACCTGAGGTTTATCAATCCGTGGGAGGTGTAGGATGAAGATGGTCTCTCTCAAACAACCCTGCAACCAAATAACAAAGAGTCTCTTTTGTCCCCAACACACCCAATACAATGGTAAATTGTATAGGTGCACTAGTTCGGCGAAGAGATGGTGATACAAGTGCAATATGGATAGTAGATATAGGTTTTTGTAATCCGAAAATATAAAAACAGCAAGGTAACTAGTAACAAAAATGAGCGAAAACGGTATTGCAATGCTTGAAAACAAGGCCTAGGGTTCATACTTTCACTAGTGCAAGTTCTCTCAACAATGATAACATAATTGAATCATATAACAATCCCTCAACATGCGACAAAAGTCACTCCAAAGTTCCTATCGCGGAGAACATAAGATGAAATTGCTTGTAGGGTACGAAACCACCTCAAAGTTATTCTTTCCGATCAATCCATTGGGCTATTCTATAAGTGTCACAAACAGCCCTAGAGTTCGTAGTAAAATAACACCATATGACACACATCAATCAACCCTAATGTCACCTAGATACTCCAATGTCACCACAGGTATCCGTGGGTCTATTATACGATATGCATCAAACAACTTCAGATTCATAATATTCAATCCAACATAAAGAACCTCGAAGAGTGCCTCAAGATTCCTACCGGAGAAACAAGGACCAAAGCATGCATCAACCCCTATGCATAGATTACCCCAAGTTCACCTCGGGAATCCACGAGTTGAGTGCTAAAACATACATCAAGTTAATCAATAGAATACCCCATTGTCACCACGGGCATCCCATGCAAGACATACATCAAGTGTTCTCAAATCCATAATAGTATTCAATCCAATAATAGTGAAACCTAAAAGGTAAAACTCAATTCATCACAAGGAGGTAGAGGGGGAGAAACACCGTATGATTCAACTATAATAGCAGAGCTCACGGTATATCAAGATTGTGCCGTATCAAGAACACGAGAGAGAGAGAGAGAGAGATCAAACACATATCTACTTGTACATACCCTCAGCCCCGAGGGTGAACTACTCCCTCCTCGTCATGGAGAGCGCCGGGATAATGAAGATGGCCACCGGTGATGGTTTCCCCTCCGGCAGGGTGCCGAAACGGGCTCCCGATTGGTTTTTCGTGGCTACAGAGGCTTGCGGTAACGGAACTCCCGATCTAGGTTTATTTCTTGGGGTTTCAATATTTATAGGATTTTTTGGCGTTGGGAACAAGTCAGGAGGGTCCACGAGGCAACGACAAGGTAGGGGTGCGCCCTAGGGGGTGCACTCTCCACCCTTGTGGATGCCTCGTGGCTCCTCTGGTCCATCTCCGATACTCCGTGGGCTTCTTTTGGTCCATAAAAACTCGTCGTAAAGTTTCAGCTTGTTTGGACTCCGTTTGGTATTCCTTTTCTATAAAACTCCGTTTGGTATTCCACATATAATTCATCTTTATCATGTCTTTCTTGAAAATGATGGATCGGAAAATTGTGCTCAAGTGTTAGAAGGAGAAGTCTATAAAATGTTTGGCACTAAATCTTTGTATGATGAGCATGATTGCAGTGTTGTTAGTATGATTTCTTTGAATATCCATGATGCTAATGATATGCAAAGCCACAATCTTGGGGATGCTATTTTTGATGAAGATGATATTTTTTGTCCCCCAAGTTTTGATGAGTAAATTTATTATGATGATAGCATGCCTCCTATTTATGATGATTATATTGATGAAAGTGGTTTGGAAGAGTGTCAACTCTAGGTACTAATGATCCCACTACTTTGGAGGGTGTTGAATCTTTTCATAATATTGACAAAAGTGGATTTGGAGAGGTCATGATTTTATTTAATGATGATTCAACTATTTCGGAAGAGGTTCCAATTGATTATGAGAACAAAGTTGCTATCTCTGATGATTATTGTGATGACATGTATGCTATAAAGAATAATGATAACCATGAAACTTTTCATCATGATTTTAATTTTCAATTGGATTACACCTCACTTGATAGTTATTTTGTTGAGTTTGCTCCCATTACTATTAATGAGAATAATTTTGCTTATGTGGAGAGTAATAAAATTTCTATGCTTGTGCATCATGAAAATAATGCTTCATGTGATAGTTATATTGTTGAATTCATCCATGATGCTACTGAAAATTATTATGAGAGAGGAACATATGCTTTTACATATTGCAATAATATTAAGTTTCCTCTCTATGTGTTGAAAGTTTTGTAGTTATACTTGTTTTGCCTTCCTATGCTAGTTGATTCTTGTTCCCATATTTTTTTTGCTCCCAAAATCCCTATGCATAGGAAGTGGGTTAGACTTAAATGTGCTAGTCATATTCTTCATGATGCCCCCGTTATGTTTCAACTCTTATCTTTTATGTGAGCATCATCATGCCTAGCTAAAAAGGCATTAAAGAAAAGCGCTTGTTGGGAGACAACCCAACATTTACCCCTACTGTTTTTGTGTGTTCACATGATTATGCTACTGTAGTAATCATGTTTTATAGCTTTCGTTTCAATAAAGTGCCAAGTAAAGCCCTTGGGATAGTGTGGATAATAGTTGACTTGATTCTGTTCAAAAACAGAAACTTATGTGCCCAGTGACAAAATTGTTTGAAATTACTGGAGCGTCGAAAAATTCTGAATTTTTTACAGTTGATTTATATACAAATTTCCTACGTTTTCCTATTTGTTCAGAATTTTTGGAGTTACAGAAGTATGGAAAGTTTCCAGATTACTACAGAATATTCTATTTTTGACAGATTCTGTTTTCATTGTGTTGTTTGCTTGATGAATCTATGGGTAGTATCGGAGGGTATGAACCATGTAAAAGATGAAATACAGTTGATATAACACCAATATAAATTTAGAATGAGTTCACAACAGTACCTAAGTGGTGATTTTCTTTATTATCCAAACGAAGCTTACGAGTTTTCTGTTGAGTTTTGTGTTGCGAAATTTTCAAGTTTTGGGTGAAGTTTCGATGGACTACGGAATAAGGAGTGGCAAGAGCCTAAGCTTGGGGGATGCCCAAGGCACCCCAAGGTAATATTCACTTTGAAATGAAGCTTTGGTGATTTTTTAAAAAAAATTCAAAAACAGAAGGTAACCCTACCTCATCTCCTTGGACTCTATGAAATCTTGTAGGTGATAGCTCATATGTGTGAAGGTTTTCTCATGAAAATGACCATAGACCAAGTTTATGATTTTTGGTTGCTAACATGTCACATAAGACAACATTGTGCACAGGCTTTATATATTTTAGATTTTTTTAAATTAATGGTGCTCATTTGACCTCGATCGTGCCAGCTATGGTTTTTTTATGAAAAAGACCATAGCCCAAGTTTAGTATTTTTCCTCGTTAGTGTGTCTTATAAAACGACGAACGGCGAAGGTTTCATATTTTTTCAATTTTTTTAAATTAGTTATGCTCGGTCAAAGCTTTCAAAACCCCGTTGACCAGCTCAAAACCCCTCTAAACCCCGTGGGGTTTCGCCTAACCTTAGGTCCGAACGTCAGTCATCCAATCATACCCTGGCGCCAAGCGACAACCCTCAGATGTGGTCTTCTAGAAGGAATTCGTGGGCAGGCTGCGTGCAGGCTCCGAGCCGTTGGATGACAAGAACGACTCCGCATCGTTGGATCGTGTGGCGGTCCGCGAGAGACAATCCAGTTGGTTGAGCTCGGCTACTCGCCCATCACTGACTCCGCAGAAAAAAAACGTTGTTATTGGGCCCAAAAGGAAACTAAGCTCTGGTTGGGCCGTTGAATTGCGTTGTTTTTTTGTGTGAACGTGCTGGCTCTATTTTTTATGAACGTGTTGGCTCTGTTTTTTTGCATCGTTTGAAATTACACAACAATTGACATTGCCTAGAAAATTTAGTTCTTTTTTTCTATACAAATGCAAAATGACCAAATTTATTTTTATCATGCAAAATGGCCACAAACTATTCAATAATGGGTCATTTTGCATTTGTATAATGGCCACAAGCCCTCTATCTTTTTTTATCATGCAAAATGACCAAATTTATTTTTATCATGCAAAATGGGCACAAGCCCTTCAAAAATTGTCTCTTTTGTTCATATAATATATATGACCACGGATTCCCGCGCGTGCAATTAGCATATTTTTCTTCTTCTTTTTTCAAACCACCGTTTCCCACGCGTGTACACTCCCGATGCTGCGGTGGGTATTAAAACGGGCTACTTCACATTTGACCCCCTTCACATTTGACCCCGTTATTGCTACCGCCAAATAACACGTAGCACTATGGCTATTCAAGCCACCCTCTGCCTCTGCCATCCTCTCCCATATGCCATTCTTGCTCTTCGACCCCTTCTCCTTCTTCTGCACACCCTCAGCCATGCAGTACACCGGACCAACCTACCGCTTCCCACCCACCATGCCGGAGAGGCTCTACCCTACCGTCTTGTACATTGATCACACACTACATGTGTGGGCGATATCAAGGTCGAGGACCACAAGGAACTTCACCGAGTTCTTCCTCGCGTCCGGCTACCACCACCTCCGGCAGGGATCTCCAACGATGTTCCGCGTCGAGGAGGTCATCCAAAACTGGGTGGTGGTTGCTCTCCCTGCCCACTTCACCAACACATTCGATACCTTCTACCTCCTCGGCCGGGTGTTTTGGTGTTGCTCCGAGTTCATCGCTTTCACCACCCACAACAGGTTCACGGAGTACACCAACATCTTCCCCACCGCGATGCGCATGCACACTCTTCCGTACCCCATCGACAATGCCCCGGAGGAGCAGTGAAAAGGGCGCCCGGAGGAGGAGCGAGGTGAAGAAGGCGGCGGCTAGGGTTCTAAACCCTCTATCTTTTTTTAGTCTATGTTATGTTAAGTTGTAATTTAACTATGTTGGAGTTGCTATGGGCTTGTTGGCCCTTTTCTTAAGTTCTATTATTAAGTTTTCTATCTATTCTATTATTAAGTTCTTCCTAGTTTGAACTATGTGATCGTGCTATGGGCTTGTTGGCCCTATCTACATACTGGGACTACATCTTTCTTGATTGTTTTCTTAGAGAGCTTGGTTTGTTAGTAGGGTTCCCTTGTTAGTAACCACCTAGTGCATGCAAGCAAGCTTTGATAGTAGGGATGAATGAGTAGAGCTAAGAAAGGGAGTGAGTTTTTTTTACACAAGCCACAAATATGTAGCCACCTAGCTAGAAGAGAGGAACCAGTGGCAGTGACCATCGCTTCATCCGTGGCGGCTGGCGTGCAAGAAAGCTGCTCGGTCAATGCATCATGGTGGACGCATCGACGCATGCAGGCTCGGTCGGCGCATGCAGGCTCGGTCGACGCATCGTGGCATCGTTGCATCGGCGCATGCAGGCTCGATCGACGCATGCAGGCTCGATCGACGCATGCAGGCAGGCTTTGCTGGGTGCATGCATAGCAGGCTTCTGTCCTGGCGGTGCACGCAAACGTTTAATGCAAGGGACGGCCCAACGAAACCACGGCCCAACGGTCGAACAGCGACACCACCTAACGCAGCCCCACTTGTGACGTCCAACCGATGACATAGTCGAGCGCGGCCCCACTAGTCAGAGTTAACGGTCAAGCCTTTGACCCGACGGCAACGTCCGTTGTAACCAGTTATGAGTGTTTCTGGCAAGGGAGTGGGGAAAACTGAGCAAAAGTTAAGAGCGCGGGGATGAATGACTAGAGCTAAGGAACCAGGGGCACAGATGTAATAAACCCCAAAAATAAATATCGCCTGGCCAGATGGGATAACATCTGCCGGCCTAAAGACCAGGGAGGTCTCAGTATTGATAACCTGTTAATTAAAAATAAATGCCTCATGAGTAACTGGTTGTATAGATGTGGAGACGAAGAGTATGTGGGCACAGATATTACGCAACAAATACTTGCACTCTAAAACTCTTGTCCAAGTGACCGTGAGACCTAATGATTCGCCTTTCTGGAAAGGGCTTATGAGAACGAAAGATTTGTTCTTCCATAGGGCCAAATTCCTCATTGGTAATGGAATGATAACTAGATTTTGCGAAGATACATGGTTAGGGGAGACGCCTCTAGCCATGCAGTATCCCATCCTATATAATATTGTACAACGTAAGGAGGATTACGTGGGCACAGTATTACAATCGGTACCCTTAAATATCCAGTTTAGGCGATCGTTAGTTGGGGAGTAATGGAACTCCTAGATGCACTTGGTTCGGAGGTTCATGGAGGTTCAATTATACGACCAACCTGATTCGTTTCACTGGAAGCTAGCTAGAAACGGTGTGTTTACGGTCAAATCAATGTATGTGGATCTAATTAACTCTGGCCCAATCCCGAGATGGGTACATATTTTAAAAGTTAAGGTTCCCTTGCGTATTAATTTTTTTATGTGGTTTGTACACAAGCAAGTGATCCTCACCAAAGATAATTTACTAATGCGACATTGGGTAGGTAGTGCACGATGTTGTCTTTGTGATCAGGATGAAATAATACAACACCTTTTTTAGATTGCCCTCTCGCAAAATTACTTTGGCGAACGGTTCATATAGCATTTAACATTACTCCTCCAGTTAACATTGAATCGTTATTTGGGACATGGTTAGCTGGAGTAGATTATATTAGGGATAATTAGATTTATGCCCCTAGTTGTGTCCCACTCGTCTGTTTTACCCCTAATTTCAAAAAGTCACCCGTTCTGTCCAAGTCACTTTGCTCCTCTTATGCTTCTGCCCTTTGACCGTTTGACCGTCAGTTTGAAAACTTCATAACTAATTCATACTAAATCAGAAAAAACGCAAATAAGATACCAAAATGTTCAGAAAAACATCACCTATATGTCGGTGTCATTTGCATTCATGAAAAAAGTGTTGGAAAGTGCACATCCGAGTTTTAGCTCTTTTGATACCACCATGAATAGTAAAATATAAAAAATACAAAAAAATTCAAAAAAAAGTATGGTGCCAAAGAACAACAAATGTTCTAAGTGCTTGCCAAGTTTCATGAGGGAATGGCATTCATGGAAGTCATGGTAAAAAAATAATCTATTTTGGAGTGCCGATTGTTTTTTTTGCTGGGGCACCCACGAATGTCATTTCCTGTTGAAACTTGGCAAGCACTTAAAACATTTTTCATTCTTTGCCACCATTTTTTTTGAATTTTTTGAATTTTTTTAGATATTACTATTCATGGTGGTAGCATAAGAGCTAAAACTCGGATGGGCACTTTCAGACACTTTTTTCATGAATGCAAATGACACCGACATATAGGTGATATTTTTCGAATATTTTGGTATCTTATTTGCATTTTTATGATTTAGTATGAATTAGTTATGAAGTTAAAAAACTGACGGTCAAACGGTCAAAGGGCAAAAGCATAAGAGGAGCGAAGTGACTTGGACAGAAGCGGTGACTTTTGGAAATTAGGGGTAAAACAGCCGAGTGGGACACAACTGGGGCATAAATCTAATTATCCCATTATATTACTGCGTCTCGTATTCAGATTGTAATATGCGCGCTTATTTGGGCTATATGGAACTCCAGGAACAACATGATTTTTAACAGACAACACATCTTAAACTTTTTGCAGGTAATCTTCAGAGCTACAGATTAGATCTATACATGATCCTTACTCACTCCTATGGACACCAGGGAGCCTTTGGTTACTGGGTGCAACCAGTGAGAGATGATAGCACGGGCTATATTCAACTGGTTTGAATGACGGTCTCATAATAGGATAGGAGTCTAGGGATCTTGTCCTATTATACAGACCGGTTGTGGTATTGAGTTTTATCTTTGTTTTTTTTTTGCTCCGCTTGCGAGCAGTAATGAATCTAAGACCTTGTGCTTTTTTCGAGACTTTTAATAAGATGGCTGCATGCATCGCTTAGATGCAGAGGCCGGGGGCAAGCCTCCGTTTCCAAAAAAAGAGAGCTATGGATAATATCATTGTGCAGATCGCCAATCAACGATAACAATACCTTTTGTTTTTGCATGTTTCAGTGTACATCCTCGTCGTGGCACCCACTCCATGATGATATAATCCACATGTTAAAAAAATGCCCTGCAAATGGTACCAAAAAGTGGGTTAATAACATCATCATATTTAGAGACATTAAAACTGAGCACTATTGGAGCCCTCTCAAGCCATCGGCATTTTGACCGTCGGTTCTACAATTCTTGTGTTTCTGGCCATTGGATGCAACTTCAATCCAGCTGAGAGCGCTACACGGGCTGGGTAGATGCTCCCTAAACAAATTTGGCCGCCGTCAGAGGTATGCTCCATCTGGAGTCCTTGGGCGTGCTGCCGCCAGATCCAACCTCGCTCGAGCACCCAGTCAGAGGTACGCTGCTGGACAGGTTCCTTCGTCTGCACCAACAAGTTTATTCTACATCTAACTTGTTTATTTATAGATCATATGTGGATGGCAACAGAAGATGATCAATAGCTTTCAAGAAATCTGAACCTGAAGTAGTCAAACTTGAGTGCAATCTTATTCTCGTTTCCTTTCGTCTGAACGACCAAAAATGACTAGGAGCGGCAACTGAATGTGCTTACATTTTCAGAGCAACCATTGTCAGGTCTTATGACAGTGTCAATCGACAGTGAACACTTGCTAAAATGAATGAGAATCCTGCAAGTTCTGTTGAGTCATGTGATTTCTTACCCAACTCATCCCTACAGAAACACCCTGGACTAATTGCTTAGCTGTTTTTGTTTTAGACGTGACATCAGACAAGAGGTTGTTCATGTTGTCATATAAGTGCCACAAGAATTACAGCCCAAGAAAAACCGAATTTTGTTTCATTTACCCAAAGTGCAATTACACTGCAGCAGCTTCTCCGAGGTATACAAATAATTTCCTCAACTTGCTTAGTCTATCAATCTCAGGCTGTCAACGTTTTCAGTCATTCTATCTGAACTTCTAGACGTTTCTGACCCTTGGATGTACTTCCAATCACGTGTGGACTTCGGTGTTGAACACGAGTGCTATACAAGCTGGGCCGATGCTCGCATAACAAAATCCGTAGTCTGTTATTTAGGCGTACAGGTTCCATGTATATCTCGCTCGCTGGCCTGGTGATTCTATGCCTTGTCCATTCGATACGGGCGAGAGGGTCGCCTCACGAGCAGTGAATAGTCACCGAAAATGCAGGAGGTAAATAACCGATGTTACAAGACTTTAATGGCAACTCATCAATGTGTCCCACTTACTGGCTACAGATAATTGCAGGCATGTCCATTGGTGCTCTTTATTTACTTCATGCGTGTCCATATAGTCTCATCTGACCCGTTGTTCCTTCTCATGTAGAGCTCTCGGATTGACAGCTGAAGGTATAATACAAGATGGTGCCGATTCAGCAACGGGTGGTAGTTCGGTCCATGGCGCCTCTGCACATCCAGCTTCATCTCCGTCCGTCTCAGCTGACGACCTGCCCTTCTTTCTAGCCGCCAGCCTCCATGATAATTTCAGTTGTTGTATTGTTTGACGAGATTCTAGCCATCAGCGGAGAGGTAATACGTTTGAGATGAAAGGATCCCCCCTCTTTCAAGTAAGCTATCTTAATTTGTTTGAGATGTGATCTCCCTATCTTTCAAGTAAGCTATCTTACTTTTGCCTTCTATGTTTTGCCTATCTATCCTTACCACCTGTTGGGCGATCTGTCCAGCCAGTATGATTTGCTGAACATCTGCTATCTGTCTACAGATTCTTGGGTCGATTAAGAATGTTGTAATTGTTAGGAATACTCTTGTACTCGACGCGTTTCGGTTGTACTCCCTCCGTTCCTAAATACTTGTCTTTCTAGGCATTTCAACAAGTGACTACATACAGAGCAAACTGAGTGAATCTACACTCTAAAATATGTCTATATACATCCGTATGTGGTAGTCATTTGAAATGTCTAGAAAGACAAATATTTAGGAACGGAGGGAGTATGCGTGTGTGCGCGTGTGTGTTTAGGTCGAGCCGGTGTGTCCCGTGGCTCACGATCGTATGGCGATCGAGGGTTGTTGCAGGAGGCGCTAGCGATCGCGTGATGAAGACCGGATCGCCAAGACGACCGTGCGTGCACGAGGTGCCCGGGGTGAGCGAGCAGTCCGTGATCGCCAAGTCTGGCCGGCTACAAAGCTGGGCCACGTCCAAGTTGTTAGCTACGTGCATGCATCGGATGGATATGGGTGCATGTGGTTGAGATATTCTAGGAGGTGGGCGTCCGTGTGTGTGCATGGATAGAGTTTGTTGACTCCAGGGTAGTTAGCTATGTGTGCCTGCGGGGTGGCCGGTGAGTCATGGCTATTTAAGCCATGTAATCCAGTCCATTGTAATGCGGGGGTATGTGCCCGGTTAAGAGAAAAAGAAAGGCCGTGCGTGCGGCTGTTGCGCTGTTCGTCCGCGTGGCGCCGTTCATGCGGCGATGCGTTCGTCGTCTGAAAATCTATGTCTAGCACTTCTTTTTCTACCTCCGTTTGAGAGAGAGAGAGGGGTTCGTCCGGCGTTCATGTCACCGGAGGGCTGCTCGACGTATGTCGCTAGAGGGTTTGTCCCAACAGTAATGTTTAACTCATTTGACACTTTATGCCCTTCTACATTTTAAGCACTGCCTACGAGGTCATTATGTTCATCTAAACTAAGCAAGCAATCTTACAATCTTCACTGTAGATTATAAGACTCCCTCGTGCCATTCTTAGTTGAATCATTCATCAGCTGGTTTAGACCTTAATCTTGATATAATAGAGCTGATGGCATCAAAACCAATCAACCAACCAAAAACATAAACATTTGCATACATCCCACCATGTAAATGTGAACTATGAGTTCTGCCAACTAGCAAATAGTTCAAAATAAGGAGATCAGGGTGTATGTTTGAAAAATGGATAATTATTTTTTGTTCCAAAGTTGCAATGGAAGACCACAAACCCACAAACATGTAAACATTAACTTAAATATCCTTGCTATGTAATCTGCTTTCTCTGGCTACTCCTGGCTTTATTACGGCATGAGCATAACTTAGGTTTGGCTTGGCACTTGTGAAACAACTTGTATATATCTTTGACTTTCTCAAGTGTAAGAAATAATGTTTGATGCTACTTATAGAGTTTGTATATGCCTCAATCGATTTCCAGAAGTACAACTTCATTTAGTGAAGCTGAAGTTGCACCTTTTGGAAATCGATCGCGACTGAACAAAATCACTGTCCACGTAGAATTAGCAAATTTTACTTCTATGTGGAAATTACTATGATGATCATTGAACGGAGGTACATGCATACATCTTATAATGAAATGTACGCTTGGATTAAGATTTGGCAATTATGTGATTTGTCATGAAGTAGTGTACTACACCAAACCATTGTTTTCCATCCAGCTGCTTGGTTTTGGTTCATCCTTACAATGATGTTTGTTCCTATTTCATTATTGTATCGTCTAAGTTTTGGTTCATCCTTACTTTGGCAATGCTTCCAGTTATGCTTGGCTTTCATTTCCATTTATTTACAAACTTACTGATTATTGTCTCGTCTAAAAGTATGGGCAAGGCATCATGGTCCATCATGCTGGAAGCCTTGCCATTCTCTCCATGACATACTGATGTTATGTAAGTTTCCAGTTTGAGAAACACCTTGTTCTATTTTTTTAATTTGAGGTAATCGAAGCATATATGCAACATTCAATTGTCATGAGTTTCCAGTGAGAACTTGCTTACAATCTGAGTGTTGTCCATTTAACCGTAGGGTGTCTGTCACAATTTATTTACAAACTTAATGATTATTGCATCGTCCAAAATACGGGCAAGGCAACATGGTCCATCATGTGGAAGCCTTGCCATTCTCTCCACGACAAACTGATATTATGTAAGTTTCCAATTTGAGAAACACCTTGTTCTATTTTTTTTTAATTCGAGGTAGTTGAAGAAGTTATGCCATATATGCAATATTTTTTTGAGCCAAAACCGTAGAACAATTGTTCTGTGGTATTTTCATATATTAAAACATTAAAAAATACAAAGTATCAAGTACAATTAACCAATGCCCGTTCTAGGTAACATGTGAAAACAATATTAGTCTGGTCCCAGGATCTATGCTACCCAGCTCCTAATCCTGTCTGCCTTCTTCACTTTAGCTCTCAATTCTGATGCCCATAATCCATTCTTGAGATAAAATTTCCATGTACTGAAATGGGGTGGTGCTGATCTGAAGATTTTATCATTCCTGACAGACCAAATACTCCAGCAGCTCATGATGATGATGTCGAATGCAATCTCTGATGGCAATGAGTATAGAGCTGATAAGATCTCATCATGAGTTGAGATACCTCTTTGCTCATCTGGTATGATAAAATCCTAGCAGGTAATGGCAAATGGACAATCCCAGAGCAGGTGCATGGAAGTTTCTTGAGTATTATGAGAATAGAGTACACAATTAGAATCTGGCAGGTACATACTCTTACGGTGCAACAAGTTCCTTGTGTTTAATCTATCCTGGTATAGCATCCAGAAGAATATCTTATGCCCGAGTCTACAAGAGGTGTCCCATATGAGCTTAAAAATGTTATGATGGATCTCTGTCTCTTCAAGGGCTTTGTACATCCACATGGATGAATAGTGATTGCAGTTCCAAGTGTAGTGCCATCTATCTTGTTCATTGCTTGTCCCTCTCGAGTTAAGGTCTTGTCCATATATGCAATATTCAATTGACATGACCTTGATGTATGAAGTGAGAACTTGCTTACAATCTGAGTGTTGTCCATTCAACCATAGGGTGACAGTCATGACCTTGATGTATGAAGTGTGAACTTGCTTGTCAACAAAATTTTGCCCATTTGTGCAGATCAGATGGCTGATGTGCATTACCTATCAATCAGATGCCTATTGTGGATTACCTATCAATTAGAATTGCGAGTTCATTTCATCCTATTTCAGGGTAACACAATATATGTTGGGGTCTTGACCTACAGAGACTGCTTTTGTTGTATACAAATAATTGTCAAGTATGAATGGTATGGTTGTCTGTGGAGCAGTGGTGCTATACTGTTATGACTCTACACTTGTTACGTCAACAACTAGAATTCGCCTCGTCTATTAATGTCTAACACATGTATCATCTTTACAAACTTATCCAACATGTTTTGGGCCTCTATACTTACAAATGTTCCTACCATTCTATTGAAAGAAATATATGGGCGCAGCAACCCGCGCCATCATGGTCTAGTTAAGGACAGCAAAACTGCACCACATTCTAGCCCTCTCACGCATCGACTCTCCTATGGGAAGCTACCCCCAAAACTAAATCGAGACCATCTCATTTGCCCATACGATGCAACGTCGGATGCCTGATGGACGGCCATCCAACTTTTCCTCCCATCCCACCCCGACCTCTCCTCTCTCATGCATAAATTTCTGTAATGGGGCCCACCAAACTATAGAGAATGTCGGTTATTTCGTAAATATCACTAGTATGCTCAAGAACCTATATGAGGTGGATCTATCTTGGGGAATTAGTGGACAATAGTGGAAGGAGTGGTAGTGCCGATGATTGTGGTTATGAAAATGACGAGTTTGATGATTTTGAGCCGCTCGATGAATCTGTGTATGCTATTCTGGCAGCTCTCATGGATGGCATGAGCAAAGAATCTGGAAATAAATAAGATGCATTAGGTGGGTTGAATATTTATCAAAACCTCAACGAAGAAGCAGCGAAGCACCTTCAAGAGGGATCCTGCACTATGACATGGTTGGCATTCATTATTAGGGTCCTTCATGTGAAAATATATACCTGTACGACCAACAGGACATTCAATATGCTTTTTCCGGTTTAGCATCTTGGTTTGCCTGATGTGAACTTTCCGAAATCTAAAATTGATGCTAAAAGAGGTCTTTCTTATCTTGGTCTTGGTTGTGAGACAATTCATGTATGCAAGTATAACTACATTTTTTGGGAGATACAATGCCAAATGTACTCATTGTCCCCACTGTGGCACATGAAGGTGGAGACATGTCGATGGCAAGAAAAAGGTTCCTCACAAGA
The DNA here is from genome assembly GCF_018294505.1 of Triticum aestivum. Lineage (NCBI taxonomy): Eukaryota > Viridiplantae > Streptophyta > Magnoliopsida > Poales > Poaceae > Triticum > Triticum aestivum. The sequence goes on from NC_057814.1 coordinate 614,590,053, forward strand.
TTCTTTTATACTTTTCCAAAATCCAATGGTTACAGGTTTTCTCTTTGAGGAAAATATCAGAGCACACCCGATGGCACAAGGAAATGAGGGTTGAACAGAATAATGTAATGAGGTACCCCGCTGATGGGAAGGCATCTATGGAGTTTGACGAAGAACAGACAAGCTTTGATGCAGATCCCTGTAACTTGAAGTTAGGATTTTCAACCGATGGATTCAGTCCCTTTGGACACATGAGCAGTGCATACAGTATGTAGACCATTTTGTCATTCCATACAACTTCCCACCCTCGAGGTGCATGAAACAATCCAACTTCATGATGACATTACCGATTCCTGGGAAATACACACCAGGAAAAGGTTTCCATGTATTTATGTTGCCACTGATAGCAGATATGTAAAAGCTCTTGGTTGGTGTGAAAACAGTTGAGGCATGCATGCAACAACCTTTGAATTTGCGTGTGGCGCTTATTTGATCCATTCATGATTATCCTCCATATGGAACTACCTTAGGTTAGAGCACAAAGGGTTATTATGCATCTGTGCATTGCGATGATAATCATTTACGTGAGAAACTGAAAAATAAAATTGGATACATTTCCCATCGCCGATTATTTCCTGACGACCATTATTTTAGAAAATAGAGAAAAGCGTTTTGTAACAAGCCAGAGCCTGTTGGGGAACGTAGTAATTTCAAAAAAATTCCTACACACACGCAAGATCATGGTGATGCATAGCAACGAGAGGGGAGAGTGTTGTGTTGGAAATATGCCCTAGAGGCAATAATAAATGGTTATTATTATATTTCTTTGTTCATGGTAATTGTCTATTGTTCATGCTATAATTGTATTGTCCGGAAATCGTAATACATGTGTGAATACATAGACCACAACATGTCCCTAGTAAGCCTCTAGTTGACTAGCTCGTTGATCAACAGATAGTCATGGTTTCCTGACTATGGACACTAGATGTCATTGATAACGGGATCACATCATTAGGAGAATGATGTGATGGACAGACCCAATCCTAAGCATAGCATAAAAGATCGTGTAGTTTCGTTTGCTAGAGCTTTTCCAATGTCAAGTATCTTTTCCTTAGACCATGAGATCATGCAACTCCCGGATACCGTAGGAGTGCTTTGGGTGTGCCAAACGTCACAACGTAACTGGGTGACTATAAAGGTGCACTACGGGTATCTTCGAAAGTGTCTGTTGGGTTGGCACGGACCGAGACTGGGATTTGTCACTCCGTGTGACGGAGAGGTATCTCTGGGCCCACTCGGTAATGCATCATCATAATGAGCTCTATGTGACTAAGGCGTTGGTCACGGGATCATGCATTGCGGTACGAGTAAAGAGACTTGCCGGTAACGAGATTGAACAAGGTATTGGGATACCGACGATCGAATCTCGGGCAAGTAACATACCGATTGACAAAGGGAATTGCATACAGGATTGATTGAATCCTCGACACCGTGGTTCATCCGATGAGATCATCGCGGAACATGTGGGAGCCAACATGGGTATCCAGATCCCTCTGTTGGTTATTGACCGGAGAGGCGTCTCGGTCATGTCTGCATGTCTCCCGAACCCGTAGGGTCTACACACTTAAGGTTCGGTGACGCTAGGGTTGTAAAGATATGTGTACGCGGAAACCCGAAAGTTGTTCGGAGTCCCGGATGAGATCCGGACGTCACGAGAGGTTCCGGAATGGTCCGGAGGTGAAGAATTGTATATAGGAAGTCAAGTTTCGGCCACCGGGAAAGTTTTGGGGGTTACCGGTATTGTACCGGGACCACCGGAAGGGTCCCGGGGGTCCACCGGGTGGGGCCACCTATCCCGGAGGGCCCCGTGGGCTGAAGTGGGAAGGGAACCAGCCACTAGTGGGCTGGGCGCCCCCCCCATGGGCCTCCCCCCATGCGCCTAGGGTTGGGAACCCTAGGGTGGGGGGTGGGCTTCCCACTTGCCTTGGGGGGCAAGGCACCCCCCTTCCCCCCTTTGGCCGCCGCCCCCCACCCTAGATGGGATCTGGCCGGCGCCCCCCCTCCCAGGGGGCCTATATAAAGGGGGGGAGGGAGGGCAGAAACCTACAGCCTTGGGCGCCTCCCTCTCCCCCTGCAACACCTCTCTCTCTCTCGCAGAAGCTCGGCGAAGCCCTGCCGGAGACCCGCTACATCCACCACCACGCCGTCGTGCTGCTGGATCTCCATCAACCTCTCCTTCCCCGTTGCTGGATCAAGAAGGAGGAGACGTCGCTGCACCGTACGTGTGTTGAACGCGGAGGTGCCGTCCGTTCGGCACTCGGTCATCGGTGATTTGGATCACGGCGAGTACGACTCCGTCATCCACGTTCATTGGAACGCTTCCGCTCATGATCTACAAGGGTATGTAGATGCACTCCTTTCCCCTCGTTGCTAGTATACTCCATAGATGCATCTTGGTGAACGTAGGAAAATTTTAAATTATGCTACGATTCCCAATAGTGGCATCATGAGCCAGGCCTATGCGTAGTTACTATGCACGAGTAGAACACTAAGCAGTTGTGGGCGTTGAGTTTGCCAATTCTTCTTGCCGCTGCTAGTCTTTTCTTGTTTCGGCGGTATTGTAGGATGAAGCGGCCCGGACCGACCTTACACGTACGCTTACGTGAGACAGGTTCCACCGATTGACATGCATTAGTTGCATAAGGTGGCTAGCGGGTGTCTGTCTCTCCTACTTTAGTCGGAACGGATTCGATGAAAAGGGTCCTTATGAAGGGTAAATAGAAATTGGCAAATCGCGTTGTGGTCATACGTAGGTAAGAAACGTTCTTGCTAGAAACCTACAAACCACGTAAAAACTTGCAACAACAATTAGAGGACGTCTAACTTGTTTTTGCAGCAAGTGCTATGTGATGTGATATGGCCAGAAGATGTGATGAATGATATATGTGATGTATGAGATTGATCATATTCTTGTAATAGGAATCACGACTTGCATGTCGATGAGTATGACAACCGGCAGGAGCCATAGGAGTTGTCTTTATTATTTTGCATGACCTGCGTGTCATTGAATAACGCCATGTAAATTACTTTACTTTGTTGCTAAACGCGTTAGCCATAGAAGTAGAAGTAATCGTTGGCGTGACGACTTCATGAAGACACAATGATGGAGATCATGATGATGGAGATCATGGTGTCATGCCGGTGACGAAGATGATCATGGTGCCCCGAAGATGGAGATCAAAGGAGCATAATGATATTGGCCATATCATGTCACTATTTGATTACATGTGATGTTTATCATGTTTTTGCATCTTATTTGCTTAGAACGACGGTAGTAAGTAAGATGATCCCTTATAAGAATTTCAAGAAAGTGTTCACCCTAACTGTGCACCGTTGCGAAGGTTCGTTGTTTCGAAGCACCACGTGATGATCGGGTGTGATAGATTCTAACGTTCGAATACAACGGGTGTTGACGAGCCTAGCATGTACAGACATGGCCTCGGAACACACGCAATACACTTAGGTTGACTTGACGAGCCTAGCATGTACAGACATGGCCTCGGAACACGGAGGACCGAAAGGTCGAGCATGAGTCGTATAGAAGATGCGATCAACATGGAGATGTTCACCGATCTTGACTAGTCCGTCTCACGTGATGATCGGACACGGCCTAGTTAAACTCGGATCATGTGTCACTTAGATGACTAGAGGGATGTCTATCTGAGTGGGAGTTCATTAAATAATTTGATTAGATGAACTTAATTATCATGAACTTAGTCTAAAATCTTTACACTATGTCTTGTAGATCTAATGGCCAACGTTGTCCTCAATTTCAACACGTTCCTAGAGAAAACCAAGCTGAAAGATGATGGCAGCAACTATACGGACTGGGTCCGGAACCTGAGGATCATCCTCATAGTAGCCAAGAAAGATTATGTCCTAGAAGCACCGCTAGGTGAAGCACCAATCCCACAAAACCAAGACGTTATGAACGCTTGGCTGCAGCGTGCTGATGATTACTCCCTCGTTCAGTGCGGCATGCTTTACAGCTTAGAACCGGGTCTCCAAAAGCGTTTTGAGAAACATGGAGCATATGAGATGTTTGAGGAGCTGAAATTGGTTTTCCAAGCTCATGCCCGGGTCGAGAGATATGATATCTCCGACAAGTTCTTCAGCTGTAAAATGGAGGAGAATAGTTCTATTAGTGAGCACATACTCAGAATGTCTGGGTTGCATAACCGCTTGTCTCAGCTGGGAGTTAATCTCCCGGATGACGCGGTCATTGACAGAATCCTCCAGTCGCTTCCACCAAGCTACAAGAGCTTTGTGATGAACTACAATATGCAGGGGATGGAAAAGACCATTCCTGAGGTATATTCAATGCTGAAATCAGCGGAAGGGGAGATCAGAAAAGAACATCAAGTGTTGATGGTGAATAAAACCACTAAGTTCAAGAAGGGCAAGGGTAAGAAGAACTTCAAGAAGGACGGCAAGGGAGTTGCCGCGCCCGGTAAACCAGTTGCTGGGAAGAAGTCAAAGAATGGACCCAAGCCCGAGACTGAGTGCTTTTATTGCAAGGGAATTGGTCACTGGAAGCGGAACTGCCCCAAATACTTAGCGGACAAGAAGAAGGCCGGCAACGCCAAAGGTATATGTGATGTACATGTAATTGATGTGTACCTTACCAGTACTCGTAGTAGCTCCTGGGTATTTGATACCGGTGCGGTTGCTCATATTTGTAACTCAAAACAGGAACTACGGAATAAACGGAGACTGGCGAAGGACGAGGTGACGATGCGCGTCGGGAATGGTTCCAAGGTCGATGTGATCGCCGTCGGCACGCTACCTCTGCATCTCCCTACGGGATTAGTTTTAAACCTCAATAATTGTTATCTAGTGCCAGCTTTGAGCATGAACATTGTGTCTGGATCTCGTTTAATTCGAGACGGCTACTCATTTAAATCCGAGAATAATGGTTGTTCTATTTATTTGAGAGAAATGTTTTATGGTCATGCCCCGCTGGTCAATGGTTTATTTTTGATGAATCTCGAACGTGGTGTTACACATGTTCATAGTGTGAATACCAAAAGATGTAAAGTTGATAACGATAGTCCCACATACTTGTGGCACTGCCGCCTTGGTCACATTGGTGTCAAGCGCATGAAGAAGCTCCATGCAGATGGACTTTTGGAGTCTCTTGATTACAAATCATTTGACACGTGCGAACCATGCCTCATGGGTAAGATGACCAAGACTCCGTTCTCCGGAACAATGGAGCGAGCAACCAACTTATTGGAAATCATACATACCGATGTGTGTGGTCCAATGAGTGTTGAGGCTCGCGGAGGATATCGTTATGTTCTCACTCTCACTGATGATTTAAGTAGATATGGGTATGTCTACATAATGAAACACAAGTCTGAAACCTTTGAAAAGTTCAAGGAATTTCAGAGTGAGGTTGAGAATCAACGTGACAGGAAAATAAAATTCTTACGATCAGATCGTGGTGGAGAATATTTAAGTCACGAATTTGGTACACACTTAAGGAAATGTGGAATAGTTTCACAACTCACGCCGCCTGGAACACCTCAGAGAAATGGTGTGTCCGAACGTCGTAATCGCACTCTATTGGATATGGTGCGATCTATGATGTCTCTTACCGATTTACTGCTCTCATTTTGGGGCTATGCTTTAGAGACTGCCGCATTCACTTTAAATAGGGCTCCGTCGAAATCCGTTGAGACGACACCGTATGAATTATGGTTTGGGAAGAAACCTAAGCTGTCGTTTCTAAAAGTTTGGGGATGCGATGCTTATGTCAGGAAACTTCAACCTGAAAAGCTCGAACCCAAGTCGGAAAAATGCGTCTTCATAGGATACCCTAAGGAAACTATTGGGTATACCTTCTACCTCAGATCCGAAGGCAAGATCTTCGTTGCCAAGAACGGGTCCTTTCTAGAGAAGGAGTTTCTCTCGAAAGAATTGAGTGGGAGGAAAGTGGAACTTGATGAGGTGATAGTCACCCCTTCCGAACCGGAAAGTAGCCCAGCACGGGAAAATGTTCCTGTGGTGCCTACACCGACTGGGGAGGAAGTTAATGATGATGATCATGAAGCTTCGGATCAAGTTACTGAACGTCGTAGGTCCACAAGGACACGTTCCTCACCAGAGTGGTACGGCAACCCTGTCCTGGAAATCATGTTGTTAGACAACGGTGAACCTTTGAACTATGAAGAAGCGATGGCGGGCCCGGATTCCGACAAATGGCTAGAAGCCATGAAATCCGAGATAGGATCCATGTATGAAAACGAAGTATGGACTTTGATTGACTTGCCCGATGATCGGCGAGCCATAGAAAACAAATGGATCTTTAAGAAGAAGACGGACGCGGATGGTAATGTGACCATCTATAAGGCTCGACTTGTCGCTAAGGGTTATCGACAAGTTCAAGGGGTTGACTACGATGAGACTTTCTCACCCGTAGCGAAGCTGAAGTCCGTCCGAATCATGTTAGCAATTGCCGCATACTATGATTATGAGATATGGCAGATGGATGTCAAAACGGCATTCCTTAACGGCTTCCTTAAGGAAGAGTTGTATATGATGCAGCCGGAAGGTTTTGTCGATCCTAAGAATGCTAACAAAGTATGCAAGATCCAGCGCTCAATCTATGGGCTGGTGCAAGCATCTCGGAGTTGGAACATTCGCTTTGATGAGATGATCAAAGCGTTTGGGTTTACACAGACTTATGGAGAAGCCTGTGTTTACAAGAAAGTGAGTGGGAGCTCTGTAGCATTTCTCATATTATATGTGGATGACATACTATTGATGGGAAATGATATAGAATTCTTGGAAAGTATAAAGGCCTATTTGAATAAGTGTTTTTCAATGAAGGACCTTGGAGAAGCTGCTTATATATTAGGCATCAAGATCTATAGAGATAGATCAAGACGCCTCATTGGTCTTTCACGGAGTACATACCTTGACAAGATATTGAAGAAGTTCAATATGGATCAGTCCAAGAAGGGGTTCTTGCCTGTATTGCAAGGTGTGCAATTGAGCACGGCTCAATGCCCGACCACGGCAGAAGATATAGAAAAGATGAGTGTCATCCTTTCTTTGTGGGAGTAGGAGAAGGGAAGGGGGAAGGAGAAAGAAGGAAGGGTGCGCCCCCCTTCCCTAGTCCAATTCGGACCAGACCATGGGGAGGGGTGCGGCCACCTTTTGAGGCCTTGCTCTCCTTTCCCGTATGGCCCATTAAGGCCCAATACGAATTCCCGTAACTCTCCGGTACTTCCAAAAATACCCGAATCACTCGGAACCTTTCCGAAGTCTGAATATAGTCGTCCAATATATCGATCTTTACGTCTCGACCATTTCGAGACTCCTCGTCATATCCCCGATCTCATCCGGGACTCTGAACTCCTTCGGTACATCAAAACTCAATAAAACTGTCATCGTAACGTTAAGCGTGCGGACCCTACGGGTACGAGAACTATGTAGAAATGACCAAGACACGTCTCCGGTCAATAACCAATAGCGGGACCTGGATGCCCATATTAGCTCCCACATATTCTACGAAGATCTTTATCGGTCAGACCGCATAACAACATACGTTATTCCCTTTGTCACCGGTATGTTACTTGCCCGAGATTTGATCGTCGGTATCTCGATACCTAGTTCAATCTCGTTACCGGCAAGTCTCTTTACTCGTTCCGTAACACATCATCCCGCAACTAACTCATTAGTCACAATGCTTGCAAGGCTTATAGTGATGTGCATTACCGAGTGGGCCCAGAGATACCTCTCCGACAATTGGAGTGACAAATCCTAATCTCGAAATACGCCAACCCAACAAGTACCTTTGGAGACACCTGTAGAGCACCTTTATAATCACCCATTTACGTTGTGACGTTTGGTAGCACACAAAGTGTTCCTCCGGTAAACGGGAGTTGCATAATCTCATAGTCATAGGAACATGTATAAGTCATGAAGAAAGCAATAGCAACATACTAAACGATCGAGTGCTATGCTAACGGAATGGGTCAAGTCAATCACGTCATTCTCCTAATGAGGTGATCTCGTTAATCAAATGACAACTTATGTCTATGGCTAGGAAAGATAACCATCTTTGATTAACGAGCTAGTCAAGTAGAGGCATACTAGTGACACTCTGTTTGTCTATATATTCACACATGTATTATGTTTCCGGTTAATACAATTCTAGCATGAATAATAAACATTTATCATGATACAAGGAAATAAATAGTACTTAATTATTGCCTCTAGGGCATATTTCCTTCAGTCTCCCACTTGCACTAGAGTCAATAATCTGGATTACATAGTAATGATTCTTACACCCATGGAGCCTTCGTGCTGATCATGTTTTGCTCATGGAAGAGGCTTAGTCAATGGGTCTGCCACATTCAGATCCATATGTATCTTGCAAATTTCTATGTCTCCCACCTGGACTAAATCCCGGATGGAATTGAAGCGTCTTTTGATGTGCTTGGTTCTCTTGTGAAATCTGGATTCCTTTGCCAAGGCAATTGCACCAGTATTGTCACAAAAGATTTTCATAGGACCCGATGCACTAGGTATGACACCTAGATCGGATATGAACTCCTTCATCCAGACTCCTTCATTTGCTGCTTCCGAAGCAGCTATGTACTCCGCTTCACATGTAGATCCCGCCACGACGCTTTGTTTAGAACTGCATCAACTGACAGCTCCACCGTTCAATGTAAATACATATCCGGTTTGCGATTTAGAATCGTCCGGATCAGTGTCAAAGCTTGCATCAATGTAACCATTTACGATGAGCTCTTTGTCACCTCCATATACGAGAAACATATCCTTAGTCCTTTTTAGGTATTTCAGGATGTTCTTGACCGCTGTCCAGTGATCCACTGCTGGATTACTTTGGTACCTTCCTGCTAGACTTATAGCAAGGCATACATCAGGTCTGGTACACAGCATTGCATACATGATAGAGCCTATGGCTGAAGCATAGGGAACATCTTTCATCTTCTCACTATCTTCTGCAGTGGTCGGGCATTGAGTCTTACTCAACTTCACACCTTGCAACACAGGCAAGAATCCTTTCTTTGCTTGATCCATTTTGAACTTCTTCAAAACTTTGTCAAGGTATGTGCTTTGTGAAAGTCCAATTAAGCGTCTTGATCTATCTCTATAGATCTTGATGCCCAATATATACGCAGCTTCACCGAGGTCTTTCATTGAAAAACTCTTATTCAAGTATCCCTTTATGCTATCCAGAAATTATATATCATTTCCAATCAGTAATATGTCATCCACATATAATATCAGAAATGCTACAGAGCTCCCACTCACTTTCTTGCAAATACAGGCTTCTCCAAAAGTCTGTATAAAATCAAATGCTTTGATCACACTATCAAAGCGTTTATTCCAACTCCGAGAGGCTTGCACCAGTCCATAAATGGATCGCTGGAGCTTGCACACTTTGTTAGCTCCCTTTGGATTGACAAAACCTTCTGGTTGCATCATATACTACTCTTCTTCCAGAAATCCATTCAGGAATGCAGTTTTGACATCCATTTGCCAAATTTCATAATCATAAGATGCGGCAATTGCTAACATGATTCGGACAGACTTAAGCATCGCTACGGGTGAGAAGGTCTCATCGTAGTCAATCCCTTGAACTTGTCGAAAACCTTTCGCAACAAGTCAAGCTTTATAGACAGTAACATTACCATCAGCGTCAGTCTTCTTCTTGAAGATCCATTTATTTTCAATGGCTTGCCGATCATTGGGAAAGTCAACCAAAGTCCATACTTTGTTCTCATACATGGATCCCATCTCAGATTTCATGACCTCAAGCCATTTTGCGGAATCTGGGCTCACCATCGCTTCTTCATAGTTCGTAGGTTCGTCATGGTCTAGTAACATAACTTCCAGAACAGGATTACCGTACCACTCTGGTGCGGATCTTACTCTGGTTGATCTACGAGGTTCAGTAATAACTTGATCTGAAGTTTCATGATCATCATCATTAACTTCCTCACTAATTGGTGTAGGTGTCTCAGAAACTGGTTTCTGTGATGAACTACTTTCCAATAAGGGAGCAGGTATAGTTACCTCATCAAGTTCTACTTTCCTCCCACTCACTTCTTTCGAGAGAAACTCCTTCTCTAGAAAATTTCTGAACTTAGCAACAAAAGTTTTGACTTCGGATCTGTGATAGAAGGTATACCCAACAGTCTCCTTTGGGTATCCTATGAAGACACATTTCTCCGATTTGGGTTCGAGCTTATCAGGTTGAAGTTTCTTCACATAAGCATCGCAGCCCCAAACTTTAAGAAACGACAACTTTGGTTTCTTGCCAAACCACAGTTCATAAGGCGTCGTCTCAACGGATTTTGATGGTGCCCTATTTAACGTGAATGTAGCTGTCTCTAATGCATAACCTCAAAACGATAGTGGTAGATCGGTAAGAGACATCATATATTGCACCATATCTAATAAAGTACGGTTACGATGTTCGGACACACCATTACACCGTGGTGTTCCAGGTGGCGTGAGTAGTGAAACTATTTCACATTGTTTTAACTGAAGGCCAAACTCGTAACTCAAATACTTTTCTCTACGATCAGATCATAGACACTTTATTTTCTTGTCACGATGATTTTCCACTTCACTCTGAAATGCTTTGAACTTTTCAAATGTTTCAGACTTATGTTTCATCAAGTAGATATACCCATATCTGCTCAAATTATCTGTGAAGGTGATAAAATAACGATATCCGCCACGAGCCTCAATATTCATTGGATCACATACATCTGTATGTATGACTTCCAACAAATCTGTTGCTCTCTCCATAGTTCCGGAGAACGGCGTTTTAGTCATGTTGCCCATGAGGCATGGTTCGCAAGCATCAAGTGATTCATAATCAATTGATTCCAAAATCCCATCAGTATGGAGTTTCTTCATGCGCTTTACACCAATATGACCTAAACGGCAGTGCCACAAATAAGTTGCACTATCATTATTAACTTTGCATCTTTTGGCTTCAATATTATGAATATGTGTATCACTACGATCGAGATCCAACAAACCATTTTCGTTGGTGTGTATGACCATAAAAGATTTTTATTCATGTAAACAGAACAACAATTGTTCTCTAACTTAAATGAATAACCGTATTGCAATAAACATGATCAAATCATATTCATGCTCAACGCAAACACCAAATAACACTTATTTAGTTTCAACACTAATCCCGAAAGTATATAGGGAGTGTGCGATGATGATCATATCAATCTTGGAACTACTTCCAACACACATCGTCACCTCGCCTTTTACTAGTCTCTGTTTATTCTGCAACTCCCGTTTTCGATTTACTACTCTTTAGCAACTGAACCAGTATCAAATACTGAGGGGTTGCTATAAACACTAGTAAGTACACATCAATAACATGTATATCCAATATACCTTTGTTCACTTTGCCATCCTTCTTATCTACCAAATACTTGGGGCAGTTCCGCCTCCAGTGACCAGTTCCCTTTGCAGTAGAAGCACTTAGTCTCAGGCTTAGGTACAGACTTGGGCTTCTTCACTTGAGTAGCAACTTGCTTGCCGTTCTTTTTGAAGTTCCCCTTCTTCCTTTGCCCTTTTCTTGAAACTAGTGGTCTCGTCAACCATCAACACTTGATGCTTTTCTTGATTTCTACCTTCGTCGATTTCAGCATCACGAAGAGCTCGGGAATTACTTTCGTCATCCCTTGCATACTATAGTTCATCACGAAGTTCTACTAACTTGGTGATGGTGACTAGAGAATTCTGTCAATCACTATTTTATCTGGAAGATAAACTCCCACTTGATTCAAGCGATTGTAGTACCCAGACAATCTGAGCACATGCTCACTAGTTGAGCGATTCTCCTCCATCTTTTAGCTATAGAACTTGTTGGAGACTTCATATCTCTCAACTCGGGTATTTGCTTGAAATATTAACTTCAACTCCTGGAACATCTCATATGGTCCATGACGTTCAAAACGTCTTTGAAGTCCCGATTCTAAGCCGTTAAGCATGGTGCACTAAACTATCAAGTAGTCATCATATTGAGCTAGCCAAACGTTCATAACGTCTGCATCTGCTCCTGCAATAGGTCTGTCACCTAGCGGTGCATCAAGGACATAATTTTTCTGTGCAGCAATGAGGATAATCCTCAGATCACGGATCCAATCCGCATCTTTGCTACTAACATCTTTCAACTTTGCTTTCTCAAGAAACGCATTAAAATTCAACGGAACAACAGCACGGGCCATCTATCTACAATTAACATAGACAAGCAAAATACTATCAGGTACTAAGTTCATGATAAATTCAAGTTCAATTAATCATATTACTTAAGAACTCCCACTTAGATAGACATCCCTCTAATCCTCTAAGTGATCACGTGATCCATATCAACTAAACCATGTCCGATCATCACGTGAGATGGAGTAGTTTCAATGGTGAACATCACTATGTTGATCATATCTACTATATGATTCACGCTCGACCTTTCGGTCTCCGTGTTCCGAGGCCATATCTGTTATATGCTAGGCTCGTCAAGTTTAACCTGAGTATTCCGCGTGTGCAACTGTTTTGCACCCGTTGTATTTGAACGTAGAGCCTATCACACCCGATCATCACGTGGTGTCTCAGCACGAAGAACTTTCGCAACGGTGCATACTCAGGGAGAACACTTATACTTTGATAATTTAGTGAAGGATCATCTTATAATGCTACCGTCAAACAAAGCAAGATAAGATGCATAAAGGATTAACATCACATGCAATCAATATAAGTGATATGATATGGCCATCATCATCTTGTGCTTGTGATCTCCATCTCCGAAGCACCGTGCTTGTGATCTCCATCTCCGAAGCACCGTCATGATCACCATCGTCACCGGCGCGACACCTTGATCTCCATCGTAGCATCGTTGTCGTCTCGCCAACTTATTGCTTTTACGACTATCGCTACCGCTTAGTGATAAAGTAAAACTATTACATGGCGATTGCATCTCATACAATAAAGCGACAACCATATGGCTCCTGCCAGTTGCCGATAACTCGGTTACAAAACATGATCATCTCATACAACACATTATATCACATCATGTCTTGACCATATCACATCACAACATGCCCTGCAAAAACAAGTTAGACGTCCTCTACTTTGTTGTTGCATATTTTACGTGGCTGCTACGGGCTTAGCAAGAACCGTTCTTACCTACGCATCAAAACCACAACGATAGTTTGTCAAGTTGGTGCTGTTTTAACCTTCGCAAGGACCGGGCGTAGCCACACTCGGTTCAACTAAAGTGAGAGAGACAAACACCCGCCGGTCACCTTAAGCAACGAGTGCTCGCAACGGTGAAACCAGTCTCGCGTAAGCGTACGCGTAATGTCGGTCCGGGCCGCTTCATCTCACAATACCGCTGAACCAAAGTATTACATGCTGGTAAGCAGTATGACTTATATCGCCCACAACTCACTTGTGTTCTACTCGTGCATAGCATCAACGCATAAAACCAGGCTCGGATGCCACTGTTGGGAACGTAGTAATTTCAAAAAATTTCCTACGCACACGCAAGATCATGGTGATGCATAGCAACGAGAGGGGGGAGTGTTGTCCACGTACCCTCGTAGACCGACAGCGGAAGCGTTATCACAACGCGGTTGATGTAGTCGTACGTCTTCACGATCCGACCGATCAAGTACCGAACGTACGGCACCTCCGAGTTCTACACACGTTCAGCTCGATGACGTCCCTCGAACTCCGATCCAGCCGAGTGTTGAGGGAGAGTTTCGTCAGCACAACGGCGTGGTGACGATGATGATGTTCCACCGACGCAGGGCTTCACCTAAGCTCCGCAACGGTATTATCGAGGTGTAATATGGTGGAGGGGGGCACCGCACACGGCTAAGAGATCTCAAGGATCAATTGTTGTTTCTCTGGGGTGCCCCCATGCCCCCGTATATAAAGGAGCAAGGGGGAGGCAGCCGGCCAAGGGGAGAGGCACGCCATAGGGGGGAGTCCTACTCCCACCGGGAGTAGGACTCCTCCTTTCCTTGTGGGAGTAGGAGAAGGGAAGGGGGAAGGGGAAAGAAGGAAGGGTGCGCCCCCCTTCCCTAGTCCAATTCGGACCAGACCATGGGGAGGGGTGCGGCCACCTTTTGAGGCCTTTCTCTCCTTTCCCGTATGGCCCATTAAGGCCCAATACGAATTCCCGTAACTCTCCGGTACTCCGAAAAATACCCGAATCACTCGGAACCTTTCCGAAGTCCGAATATAGTCGTCCAATATATCGATCTTTACGTCTCGACCATTTCGACACTCCTCGTCATATCCCCGATCTCATCCGGGACTCCGAACTCCTTCGGTACATCAAAACTCAATAAAACTGTCATCGTAACGTTAAGCGTGCGGACCCTACGGGTTCGAGAACTATGTAGACATGACCGAGACACGTCTCCGGTCAATAACCAATAGCGGGACCTGGATGCCCATATTGGCTCCCACATATTCTACGAAGATCTTTATCGGTCAGACCGCATAACAATACGTTGTTCCCTTTGTCACCGGTATGTTACTTGCCCGAGATTTGATCGTCGGTATCTCGATACCTAGTTCAATCTCGTTACCGGCAAGTCTCTTTACTCGTTCCGTAACACATCATCCCGCAACTAACTCATTAGTCACAATGCTTGCAAGGCTTATAGTGATGTGCATTACCGAGTGGGCCCAGAGATACCTCTCCGACAATTGGAGTGACAAATCCTAATCTCGAAATACGCCAACCCAACAAGTACCTTTGGAGACACCTGTAGAGCACCTTTATAATCACCCATTTACGTTGTGACGTTTGGTAGCACACAAAGTGTTCCTCCGGTAAACGGGAGTTGCATAATCTCATAGTCATAGGAACATGTATAAGTCATGAAGAAAGCAATAGCAACATACTAAACGATCGAGTGCTAAGCTAACGGAATGGGTCAAGTCAATCACGTCATTCTCCTAATGAGGTGATCTCGTTAATCAAATGACAACTTATGTCTATGGCTAGGAAACATAACCATCTTTGATTAACGAGCTAGTCAAGTAGAGGCATACTAGTGACACTCTGTTTGTCTATATATTCACACATGTATTATGTTTCCGGTTAATACAATTCTAGCATGAATAATAAACATTTATCATGATACAAGGAAATAAATAATACTTTATTATTGCCTCTAGGGCATATTTCCTTCAGAGCCTAGGGGTCGAACAAGGTAGTTCACAAGCGAAGAAGTTGATTAGTACTTACAACGTGCTAAGGAGGATTTAAATCTAGGGAAGTACCCACAAAATGCAAGTAGAAAGAGAAAGTGCATAGATCATCCCACATGGCACATTGAGAAGAACATATGTGAGAGTATCATTGGTACACTCCTTGAACTTGATGGTAAGAGCAAGGTTAGCATCAGCGCAAGATTAGATTTACAACATATGGGCATCGGGAGAAAGCATTGGTTGCAACAATATCCGAAGAAGAAGGATTCTTGCAAGAAGTATCCTGCTCCATGGACGCTTAATAAGGAAGGCAACATAAAGTTGTGCAAGTTTCCGGCTAATGTGAAGTTTCAAGATGGTCACGCAGCAAAACTGGCAACATATGTTAATGGCAAGACTGGTAAATTAAACGGTATGAATATGCATGATTACCAAATACTCCTGCAACCTATCTTACCAGCTGGCTTAGAGGCATTGTCCCGAAGGAACGTAATAGCAGTTGTCGAATGAGGAAGAGTTTTTAAGGAGTTGTGTGCCAAGATATTAAGAATCGACGCCGTGGAATGAATGGGACGTGAAATTCCTGAAATTCTTGCAAGCTTCAGAAGATCTTCCCACCTGCTTTCTAGCACTAAGTGCTCTGTTTCCAGAATTGCTAGGTACTATGTGGAAGTTAATTATGTTTCACATGTGATATATTCAGATTATGATCCAATGATACTAATCACAAATTCTAGTTTTGGTAGCTCGAAATGGTGCCATGCCACCACTTGGGCTACGAAATGGTGCATGATCGCATTTTGATTATATTTTGCTGTCCATGGCCCATAGATGATGCAATGGTAGCAAAATGGGTACAACATCCTGTCAAATAAAATAAAACCTTTTTTATTAGAGTATTTTTTGCCAGCAGCGTGCAAAGCAGGGAAAAGACCACTATGTTTATTTGATGTTAGCAACGACTGACTTGGGATAAACGCTACTAGTTGAGCTATTATTAGAGGCGTCTAGGTTGGATGCTGCTGGTAGGTATTCATTAACGGTGTTTGGGAAACACACTACTAGACCAACGATATATAGTAGGTTTCGTTCATGCCGAAGGCTGCTAGTAGGCACTTTGAGATGCCACTAATGATGGGGCACATACTAGTGTGACAACTCTCTGAAGATACTCATGACAAATAAAAATATTAACAACAACTAGGGGGAGGGGATGTCAAACGTAGGTGACTGATGTGTTTTTGGAGATCCCTCTGTACCAAATGTCATCTAGACATTCAAATTGTAGCATGTATCTTAATTAAGAGGTTAGTTTTCTCATTAAATGGCGATGTTTTTCTTTTGTATTAAGATCTTGTTATTGGAATTCATTGAACATACATATGTTGTTCAGTAATATATTGTAAGGCATGTTTTTTAATCTTTTGATTATTTGTTCAATTACAACTCTTTCCTTGGATAATTTTAATTTGCGACAAGTATTACTTCAAACAAGTTTATTCATTTCGACATAAGCGGCGGGTCCATTATTTCATCACTACAACATAAGAAATATATCTCAAACGATGGGACATGACCCACATATGGTCTAGGTATGGAAGTTTCACTACTTTTCTTCCTTCATTTGTGATTCCATTGAAGACAAATGCGGCTGCGGGGGTGGCACGCTTGAGCCCGTGGAATCTAAGGACAACCGATTTGCAATTTCTTGCTTGATCCGCATGAGCTCTTGGTAGTACTCCTTGCACTCCTCAAGTTTAAGATCCTCTTCATTCATGAAAAGATACCTGGCAACAGTTCCAGAGCTCTCTTCCTTGGCCTTCTCAAAGTGTTGGTTGTGTTGGGGATCGTAGCAGAAATTAAATTTTTCTACGCATCACCAAGATCAATCTATGGAGTTTACTAGCAACGAGAGGGGAGGAGTGCATCTACATACCCTTGTAGATCGCGAGTGGAAGCGTTCAAGAGAACGGGGTTGATGGAGTCGTACTCGTCGTGATCCAAATCACCGATGATCCAAGCGTCGAACGGACGGCACCTCCGCGTTCAACACATGTACGGAGCGGCGATGTCTCCCACGCCTTGATCCAGCAAGGAGGAGGGAGAGGTTGAGGAAGAAGGCTCCAACAGCAGCACGACGGCGTGGTGGTGGTGGAGTGACAGTTCTCCGGCAGGGCTTCGCCAAGCACACGCGGAGGAGGAGAGGTGTTGGGGAGGGGAGGGGCTGCGCCTTGGATGTGGTGCTGCAGCCCTCCCCTCACCCCTCTATTTATAGGGAGAAGGGGAAAGGGGGTCGGCCCCTCTAGATGAGATCTAGAGGGGGGGGGGGGGCGGCGGCCAAGGGGGGAGGGAGCTTGCCCCCCAAGCAAGGGGGGCGCCCCCCCTTAAGGGTTCCCCCCCAAACCCTAGGCGCATGGGCCCTAGGGGGGTTGGCGCCCAGCCCACTAAGGGCTGGTTCCCTTCCACCTACAGCCCATAAGGCCCTCCGGGGCAGGTGGACCCTCCCGGTGGACCCCCGGAACCTCTCCGGTGGTCCCGGTACAATACCGGTATACCCCCGAATATTTCCGGTGACCGTATGGTGACTTCCCATATATAAATCTGTACCTCCGGACCATTCCGGAACTCCTCGTGACGTCCGGGATCTCATCCGGGACTCCGAACAACATTCGGTAATCACATACAAACCTTCCTTATAACCCTAGCATCATCGAACCTAAAGTGTGTAGACCCTACGGGTTTGGGAATCATGCAGACATGACCGAGACACCTCTCTAGCCAATAACCAGCAGCGGGATCGAGATACCCATGTTGGCTCCCACATGTTCCACGATGATCTCATCGGATGAACCACGATGTCGAGGATTCAAGCAATCCCGTATACAATTCCCTTTGTCAATCGGTACTTTACTTGCCCGAGATTCGATCGTCGGTATCCCAATACCTCGTTCAATCTCGTTACCGGCAAGTCACTTTACTTGTTCCGTAATGCATGATCCTGTGACTAACTACTTAGTCACATTGAGCTCATTATGATGATGCAATACCGAGTGGGCCCAGAGATACCTCTCCGTCATACGGAGTGACAAATCCCAGTCTCAATCCGAGCCAACCGAACAGACAATTTCGGAGATACCTGTAGTGCACCTTTATAGCCACCCAGTTACGTTGTGACGTTTGGTACACCCAAAGCATTCCTACGGTATCCGGGAGTTGCACGATCTCATGGTCTAAGGAAATGATACTTGATATTAGAAAAGCTTTAGCAAACGAACTACACGATCTAGTGCTATGCT
The DNA here is from genome assembly GCF_018294505.1 of Triticum aestivum. Classification (NCBI taxonomy): domain Eukaryota; kingdom Viridiplantae; phylum Streptophyta; class Magnoliopsida; order Poales; family Poaceae; genus Triticum; species Triticum aestivum. The sequence goes on from NC_057814.1 coordinate 614,608,634, forward strand.
TAGGATTGGGTCTTGTCCATCACATCATTCTCTTAATGATGTGATCCCGTTATCAATGACATCCAATGTCCATGGTCAGGAAACTGTAACCATCTATTGATCAACGAGCTAGTCAACTAGAGACTCACTAGGGACATGTTATGGTCTATGTATTCACATATGTATTATGATTTCCGGATAACACAATTAAAGCATGAACAATAGACAATTATCATGACCAAGGAAATATAATAATAACCATTTTATTATTGCCTCTAGGGCATATTTCCAATAGTCTCCCACTTGGACTAGAGTCAATAATCTAGTTACATTGTGATGAATCGTACACCCATAGAGTTCTGGTGTTGATCATGTTTCGCTTGTGGAAGAGGTTTAGTCAACGGATCTGCGACATTCAAATCCGTATGCACTTTACAAATATCTATGTCTCCATTTTGAACATTTTCACGAATGGAGTTGAAGTGACGCTTGATGTGCCTGGTCTTCTTGTGAAACCTGGGCTCCTTGGCAAGGGCAATAGCTCCAGTGTTGTCACAGAAGAGAGTCATCGGCCCCGATGCATTGGGAATAACTCCTAGGTCGGCAATGAACTCCTTCATCCAGATTGCTTCATGTGCTGCCTCCGAGGCTGCCATGTACTCCGCTTCACATGTAGATCCTGCCACGACGCTTTGCTAGCAACTGCACCAGCTGACTGCCCCACCATTCAAAATATACACGTATCCGGTTTGTGACTTAGAGTCATCCAGATCTGTGTCGAAGTTAGCATCGACGTAACCCTTTACGATGAGCTCTTCATCACCTCCATAAACGAGAAACATATCCTTAGTCCTTTTCAGGTACTTCAGGATGTTCTTGACCGCTGTCCAGTGTTCCATGCCGGGATTACTTTGGTACCTTCCTACCAAACTTACGGCAAGGTTTACATCAGGTCTGGTACACAGCATGGCATACATAATAGACCCTATGGCCGAGGCATAGGGGACGACACTCATCTTTTCTCTATCTTGTGCCGTGGTCGGGCATTGAGCCGTGCTCAATCTCACACCTTGCAATACAGGCAAGAACCCCTTCTTGGACTGATCCATATTGAACTTCTTCAATATCTTATCAGGTATGTGCTTTGTGAAAGACCTATGAGGCGTCTCGATCTATCTCTATAGATCTTGATGCCTAATATGTAAGCAACTTCTCCAAGGTCCTTCATTGAAAAACACTTATTCAAGTAGGCCTTTATACTTTCCAAGAATTCTATATCATTTCCCATCAATAGTATGTCATCCACATATAATAAGAGAAATGCTACAGAGCTCCCACTCACTTTCTTGTAAACACAGGCTTCTCCATAAGTCTGCGTAAACCCAAACGCTTTGATCATCTCATCAAAGCGAATGTTCCAACTCCGAGATGCCTGCACCAGCCCATAGATTGAGCGCTGGAGCTTGCATACTTTGTCAACATTCTTAGGATCGACAAAACCTTCCGGCTGCATCATATACAAATCTTCCTTAAGGAAGCCATTAAGGAATGCCGTTTTGACGTCCATTTACCATATTTCATAATCGTAGAATGCGGCAATTGCTAACATGATTCGGACGGACTTCAGCTTCGCTACGGGTGAGAAGGTCTCATCGTAGTCAACTCCTTGAACTTGTCGATAACCCTTAGCAACAAGTCGAGCTTTATAGATGGTAACATTTCCATCCGCGTCCGTCTTCTTATTAAAGATCCATTTATTTTCTATCGCTCGCCGATCATCGGGCAAATCTGTGAAAGTCCATACTTTGTTTTCATACATGCATCCTATCTCGGATTGCATGGCTTCAAGCCATTTGTTGGAATCTGGACCCGCCATTGCTTCTTCATAGTTCGAAGGTTCACCGTTGTCCAACAACATGATTTCCACGACAAGGTTGCCGTACCACTCTGGTGCGGAACGTGTCCTTGTGGACCTACGAAGTTCAGTGGTAAATTGATCATGATCGTCATCATTAACTTCCTCTCTAGTCGGTGCAGGCACCACAGAAACATTTTCTTGTGCTGGGCTACTTTCTGGTTCGAGAGGGGTCATCTCATCAAGTTCCACTTTCCTCCCACTTACTTCTTTCGAGAGAAACTCTTTCTCCAGAAAGGACCCGTTCTTAGCAACGAAGATCTTGCCTTCGGATCTGAGGTAGAAGGTATACCCAATGGTTTCCTTAGGGTATCCTATGAAGATGCATTTTTCTGACTTGGGTTCGAGCTTTTTAGGTTGAAGTTCCTCGACATAAGCATCGCATCCCCAAACTTTAAGAAACGACAGCTTAGGTTTCTTTCCAAACCATAATTCATACGGTGTCATCTCAACGGATTTCGACGGAGCCCTATTTAAAGTGAATGTGGCAGTCTCTAAAGCATAACCCCAGAATGATAGCGGTAGATCGGTAAGAGACATCATAGATCACACCATATCCAATAGAGTGCGATTACGACGTTCGGACACACCATTACGCTGAGGTGTTCCAGGCGGCGTGAGTTGTGAAACAATTCCACATTTCCTTAAGTGTGTGCCAAATTCGTGACTCAAATATTCCCCACCACGATCTGATCGTAAGAACTTTATATTCCTTTCACGTTGATTCTCAACCTTACTCTGAAATTCCTTGAACATTTCAAAGGTCTCAGACTTGTGTTTCATTAAGTAGACATACCCATATCTACTCAAGTCATCAGTGAGGGTGAGAACATAACGATAGCCACCGCGAGCCTCAACGCTCATTGGACCGCACACATCAGTATGTATGATTTCCAATAAGTTGGTTGCTCGCTCCACTGTTCCAGAGAACGGAGTCTTGGTCATTTTTCCCATGAGGCATGGTTCGCACGTGTCAAATGATTCATAATCAAGACACTCCAAAAGTCCATCTGCATGGAGTTTCTTCATGTGTTTGACACCAATGTGACCAAGGCGGCAGTGCCACAAGTATGTGGGACTATCATTATCAACCTTACATTTCTTGGCATTCACACTATGAATATGTGTAACATCACGTTCGAGATTCATTAAGAATAAACCATTGACCAGCGGGGCATGACCATAAAACATATCTCTCATATAAATAGAACAACCATTATTCTCGGATTTAAATGAGTAGCCATCTCGCAATTAACGAGATCCAGATACAATGTTCATGCTCAAAGCTGGCACTAAATAACAATTATTGAGGTTTAAAACTAGTCCCATAGGTAAATGTAGAGGTAGCGTGCCGACGGCGATCACATCTACCTTGGAACCATTCCCGACGCGCATCGTCACCTCGTCCTTCACCAGACTCCACTTATTCCGCAGCTCCTGCTTTGAGTTACAAATATGAGCAACCGCACCGGTATCAAATACCCAGGAGCTACTACGAGCGCTGGTTAGGTACACATCTATAACATGTATATCACATATACCTTTGGTATTGCCGGCCTTCTTATCCGCTAAGTACTTGGGGCAGTTCCGCTTCCAGTGACTGTTTCCCTTGCAATAAAAGCACTCAGTCTCAGGCTTGGGTGCATTCTTTGTCTTCTTCCCGGCAGCTTGCTTACCTGGCGCGGCAACTCCCTTGCCGTCTTTCTTGAAGTTCTTCTTACCCTTGCCTTTCTTGAACTTAGTGGTTTTATTCACCATCAACACTTGATGTTCCTTTTTGATCTCCACCTCCGCTGATTTCAGCATTGAATATACCTCAGGAATGGTCTTTTCCATCCCCTGCATATTGAAGTTCATCACAAAGCTCTTGTAGCTAGGTGGGAGCGACTGAAGGATTCTGTCAACGACCGCGTCATCCGGGAGATTAACTCCCAGCTGAGACAAGCGGTTGTGCAGCCCAGACATTTTGAGTATGTGTTTGCTAACGGAACTATTCTCCGCCATCTTACAACTGTAGAACTTGTTGGAGACTTCATATCTCACGACCCAGGCATGAGCTTGGAAAACCATTTTCAGGTCTTGGAACATCTCATATGCTCCGTGCTGCTCAAAACGCTTTTGGAGCCCCGGTTCTAAGTTGTAAAGCATGCCGCACTGAACCAGGGAGTAATCATCACTACGTGACTGCCAGGCGTTCAGAACGTCTTGACTTGCTGGGAAAACAGGTGCATCACCTAGCGGTGCTTCAAGGACATATGCTTTCTTGGCAGCTATGAGGATAATCCTCAGGTTATGGACCCAGTCCGTGTAGTTTCTACCATCGTCTTTCAGCTTGGGTTTCTCTAGGAACGCGTTAAAGTTGAGGGCAACATTAGCGTGGGCCATTTGATCTACAAGACATATTGTAAAGGTTTTTTAGACTAAGTTCATGATAATTAAGTTCATCTAATCAAATTATTAACGAACTCCCACTCAGACAGACATCCCTCTAGTCATCTAAGTGATACATGATCCGAGTCAACTAGGCCGTGTCTGATCATCACGTGAGATGGACTAGTCATCATCGGTGAACATCTTCATGTTGATCATATCTGCTATATGACACATGTTCGACCTTTCGGTCTCTTCTGTTCCGAGGCCATGTCTGTACATGCTAGGCTCGTCAAGTCAACCTAAGTGTATTGCGTGTGTAAATCTGGCTTACACCCGTTGTATGCGAACATTAGAACCTATCACACCCGGTCATCACGTGGTGCTTCGGAACAACGAACCTTCGCAACGGTGCACAGTTAGGGGGAACACTTTCTTGAAATTTTAGTGAGGGATCATCTTATTTATGCTACCGTCGTTCTAAGCAAATAAGATATAAAACATGATAAACATCACATGCAATCAAATAGTGACATGATATGGCCAATATCATTTTGCTCCTTTTGATCTCCATCTTCGGGGCGCCATGTTCATCATCGTCACCGGTATGACACCATGATCTCCATCATCATGATCTCCATCATCGTGTCCTCATGAAGTTGTCTCGCCAACTATTACTTCTACTACTATGGCTAACAGTTAGCAATAAAGTAAAGTAATTACATGACGTTCCAGTTGACACGCAGGTCATAAATAAATTAAGACAACTCCTATGGCTCCTGCCGGTTGTCATACTCATCGACATGCAAGTCGTGATTCCTATTACAAGAACATGATCAATCTCATACATCACATATATCATTCATCGCATCCTTCTGGCCATATCACATCACATGACACTTGCTGCAAAAACAAGTTAGATGTCCTCTAATTGTTGTTGCAAACTTTTACGTGGCTGCTATAGGTTTCTAGCAAGAACGATTCTTACCTACGCCAAAACCACAATGTGATATGCCAATTTCTATTTACCCTTCATAAGGACCCTTTTCATCGAATCCGATCCGACTAAAGTGGGAGAGACAGACACCCGCTAGCCACCTTATGCAACTAGTGCATGTCAGTCGGTGGAACCTGTCTCACGTAAGCGTACGTGTAAGGTCGGTCCGGGCCGCTTCATCCCACGATGCCGCCGAATCAAGATAAGACTAGTAACGGCAAGTAAATTGACAAAATTGACGCCCACAACAACTTGTGTTCTACTCGAGCATAGAAACTACGCATAGACCTAGCTCATGATGCCACTGTTGGGGATCGTAGCAAAAATTAAAATTTTCTACGCATCACCAAGATCAATCTATGGAGTTTACTAGCAATGAGAGGGGGAGGAGTGCATCTACATACCCTTGTAGATCGCGAGCAGAAGCGTTCAAGAGAACGGGGTTGATGGAGTCGTACTCGTTGTGATCCAAATCACCGATGATCGCCACACCGCCGCGTACGCGCGGGCTGCCTCATTGGCGGTGTCGAAGTTGCCGAGGCCGAGGCGCATCCCGCGGAACCGGATCTCGGCGGAGAAGCCGCCGGAGGGGCGCGCGCGGACGCCGCGGTATCCCCAAGTTTCCCGGCGACGCGGCGGCATGGTGGCGCGGCGGCGGCGAGGCGGAAAAGAGCGGGGAGAGAGCGGTGGCGAGGCACAGAGCGGGGAGAGAGCGGTGGCAAGGCACAGAGCGGTGGGAGGGCGTTGGATTTTATAAAGCGCGGCGGACGCCGCGCGCCAAAACTAGCGCACGCCCGGCCACTTTTTCCCGCGCGCGCGCGATCCTTTCCCGACGTCTCTGCTATCTCTACTCTCTTCTCTACTGTTATATTTATTTATATTTAATATTTAATATTTATCTCTACTTCCTTTACTGTCTACTTTTTTTCTCTATACTTTTTTTCTTGCAATATAGGCCGTCCGATTTATATCTGACAGATAGGAAGGAAACAAATGGGAATTCTGCAAAAAGATACCCATACCCCTCTCCAGATTTGCAAATAAGGCCTTCCCTCGTTCATCCTTTTCTCCCACAAGATAAACTACTCATACAAATGCATCTTGATGCGTGCAACGCATGGGCATCTTGCTAGCTCTAAAAACCTTTCCATCATTTGCCACACTACTGGTTGCAGATGAAAAACCTACCCAAGCACAGCGCGATACAGGAGCGACGCACAATTACAAGCTGATATTCTGTTGGACAATGGAGGCTATAACCAATTACTTTTACGGGAACAATAGCACCCAGGAATTTTGAAGGGTAGGTATGAACAAAATTGGAACTACACATGTACTGCTAAGTGATTCAATACACACATTACCAATCGAGGAGGAGAACAATGGTCGCGGCGGCCTCTGTGAGTCATGGTCGGCAACGGGAGTCAGTTCATTGTCCACGACGGTGGTACTTCTGCGCTTGGCGTCGGCTTCCGGGAAGCAGATCCGAGACCGTGGAAGACGATGCCGGGGAAGAGGCTCCGTGTACGACGACGACGGTGGACCGGCTCCAGTGCGGCATACGAGGTCATCGATGAGGCAGATGCGTTGTGGTGGACTAGTGCGCCGATGTAAAGGGGAGGAGCACGAAGGCTGCGGTGCTGTAGAGAAGTCTATTTTGCGGTGGGGATAGAAAATGGGGAGTATTCAGGTGTACTACTCTGGGTGCCAGGGTGGGGTTGGCTGGGTAGGGTGAACCTGAAGTTACGAAAACAGCCCCTACCAAGCGTCATCCGTAGGCCTGTTCCGAAGGCTATGATGGTAACTTCCCACTGCTCGAATCAGGGTCGCGGGAGATTTTATCGCCGACCTTAAAATTTTGTGACACTGGACTCCCCGTCTGGCGTGTTGAGTGATTCGGCTAAGCAACTAGCGAGTAGTAGTAGTAAACTCTGCATATTAGGTTTGATCGAAGTCAAACTTCCTAAAGTTTGACCAAGTTTATAGAAAAATATAAACATTTACCATAACAAATATGTATGATGTGAAAGTACATTCAATAATGAATCTAATGGTATTTATTTGTTATTGTATATGTTAATATTTTTTGTTATAAGCTTTCTGAGAGTTTACAAAACTTGACTTTGACCAATGCTAATACGCGGACTTAAATAAAAACGGAGGGAGTACACATTTGTTTTCTTAGTTTGTAGTGAACTAATCATTTGTTGAAATTGTGAAATAAATATATTAGGCTATTGACTTCGAATGTAATGGTCTATACAATTCAATAGTTACAATCATTGTCGAATCCCAAGATGTATACAAGGTCTATAGTACTTCACAACATGCTCAAACTCACATAATCCCAGTCAAATGAGAATCTAAATGCATTTCATAGTTATTACTTTGTAGGATGCAACAAAAACAACCATAACTCTACATCAGCCATTATAGAAGCAACATTTTGACATATCCCAATGTGTGAATGAAACGTGCAGAGAGAGCTTTTGAAGATGGAGCAGATAGGGCGGGAAAGATTGTATGTATGTGGACGAGAGAGTAGGAGACAAACCTAACGAGACAGAGAGAGAGATAGAGAGAGAAAGAGAGAGGAAGAAGTTAGGTCTGTGAGAAAGATGGATACATGTAATATACATGAGATGCGTGTGCATCTGGATTCTGTATACGTGGAAGGAGAAGAGACAACATGTTTGATGAGAGAGCTGGAAAAACATGGACGAGAGGGGAAGGATCTCGTGGGTTGAGGGCTTGACAATTTTGTGCGGGGAGAGAGGGATTGGTAATTTTGTGCAAGAGAGAGAGAGAGGGTGGGGGGAGGAGTCAGTCAGCCGTCGTCACATCACCCTGCTTCCAAATGACCCCGCATTCTCTAGCGCGGTGTGGTCGCCGTCTTCGATCTGCTCGATGCCCTCTTTGAAGATTGAGGTGTTGTGCATGTTGGGGTGCAAAGAAGCACAAGCGAGAGTGGTCGCCGTATAACCTTGGATGGGGATGAATTGTGTGCTCGGGGAGTGTGTGTGTGTGTGTTGTGCTGCGTGTGTCTCTGTGTGTGTGTGTGTGTGTGTCAGATATTGAGAGAAAACAAACCTAAGGAGAGAAATGGGTATTCACGAAGAGATTGTGCGGGCCTTGAGGTGGGCAGGGGCCGGGTGAGGGTGTCAAAATGTGCGTGTTGATGCATGTGTTGCATGCGACCGTGCGAGGGACGGACGAATCGAGAGAGATGGTTGTTGTGTTACGGATGCTCCTCTCTCTGTCTCTCTCTCTCCTCTCTCTCTCTCTCACACACACACAAGTAAACTAGAAGACCGTTCCTCATGTATACACAACGTATCGGCATCTGTCTATGTCTCACTCATGCATGATCATTTGCACATTCACACCTCTCTATGTCTGTATCACACGCACACCGTCTCCACATTGCCCTTCCGCCACAACACACATATGGACACATACACACGTTCTCTCTCAGTCACACACACAAAATCAGTATTAAAAAAAACTAGGGCGCACCTAAAACGTCCAAATCCAAATAAACACGAACTGGAGCTAAATTCAAATATATGGAAATATTGCAGCGTCAAGAACTTTCACAGGAAAAAAAGTTGAGTAATATTCGAGGATTGTTTTCACACACACAAAAAGGTTCGGTGGATGTCCTTCGAGCGCGACACGGTGACGCACCGTTCGATCGACCGCGCGGCCGCGGTTCACGCGCTTGCACAGGATTCCGTATCGTGGCTGTGGTACTAACTAATAAAAGCGCTGCCTAAGTCTAATGTTTACGTGTACTAGTACGGTTTTCTTTTAAGTTTGACCAACCTTATATATAAAACTAAAGTAAGCTCCCACACGCGCACTCATCAATATGCCCCGCCGCCGTTGCGCATGCCGGCGCCCGCCTGCTCCGGCCAACAATTTCTCGCCCATCACCGCCGTGTCGCCGCCATCCCTGTGCCATGAAGCCGAAGGCTCGCCCGCTCACGTCGTCTGCAGTCCCTCCTCGCGATGCCGCCGCGCTGCCAAGCACGCGAGCAGCTGGTGGAGCCGCGTCTATGCACGCAGCGTACGAAGAGGAGGACGAGCGCGTGCTCCAGCACGCCGGCGAGGAGGAACTAGCGTGTCATTGTCGTCTCCGCCCGCGCGGAGGAGGCGCGCATGGTGGCTGTCGCGGCGGAAGCCGGTCGCGCGCGCGTCGAGCCCGCAAACCGGGTGCGGACGCGGAATCTACCTTCGAGACCTTGAATGCCACGTGGATCCTGCAATCTGAAGGAGCAATTTGGGTCAGTCGACTCATGTGAGCCGTTTGATGCAACATGGATGGCTAGAAGGGCTTCTTCCACCTCTTCTGCCGTCTTCTTCCTTTGCTCCGTCGAACTTCTTTCACAAATCGACTGACCCAAATTATACTACTAGTACGAACGTATTAAGTACAGTAGGAACACGAAGATACGAGCAGTAGTACCAACTGCAAGAAGAACAGTAGTAAGACATAGTACTAGTACTACTGTACGTACTAAAGAGTTCAAATAACGAGAAAGAACATAAACATAGTTCTGCTGGGGCCTCAGCACAACACACCCTTGAAAATAAACTAAGCAACTAGTCCGCTTGACACTGCAGTAGAACCAGCATGAGCGACGGCACTGCCACCTACTCGGAGTCCGAGTCCACGTCCTCGACTTCGTCCTCGTCCCTCTTCCTCTTCCTCTTCGCCGACGCTTCTTTGCTTGAACCGGACACTGGGCTCTGCTTCTTCATCCAACCCTTGTAGATATTTAAACAAAGGTAGGCATCCATTGCTGCGTACAGGATGTGATCTTCATCTAATGTCTTCGACTCCCATGCATGATGAAACTCGTGATGAGGTTTCTTCAGTTTAGCGTACGAAGGATCAATCATGGCTGCTGCCAGGGTCAGCATTGAAGGTTGAGAGGAGGACACCAGGCTTGCCTTCTGGAGATCGAAGGGCTGGCCTACAACGAGACCTATCCGACGCAGGACATCCCTGTCGTTCTTAAAGCCTACAGTAACGAATTTCACTCTTTTGTCCTTGAGGAAGTTCTTAAAATCCTGGCACTCAACGTCGGCATGGCATATGTGGTAGACCAAGCAAACGTTATGTACGCAAACCTGGATCACGGCGGGCTTCTTCCTCTCTTCGTCCTTTAGATCCTTCTCTCGTCCCAGGACTGTGGTGTACTCAACATCTAGCCCAGCGACCCACTCATCCGTTGAACTGTTGAACATGCGTAGGAAGCGAGCAAGCCATGCTTTCACCGTCTCGGATCCACGTGTGTAGATGACGATGAACTGATCGCCGGTGATGGCTCTAACCTGGTACTCAGCGGCGACCATGGAGATTTGGGAGGCCATGGATTTTGGAGGAGGGTTAGGAGAAGTTGAACTGTTGTACCCCGCAAAAAAAACTGGGAGCGAACTAATGTGAAAGGACGGGACGACTGGGAGCGAACTGTTGTAAGGTAGAAGACGGGGACGAGTAGGGCGTGCGAACGGCGTGGGGTTGCTGGCTTGCCCGGTGGATAAACGGCTGCAAGCCCCCAAAGAGTTCTCGAGAACTATGCGGGACCCACTAGATGTCATGTCTACTAGACCCATATCGTAGGCCTGACGGTATAGCTTCTGCCTGTTCGCACGCCATGCCGGCGCGTGGATGTAACTTCACTTAATTCCGTCAAACGTCGCGCCTCCCACGACCTTCGCCTCCCTCGCGCGGTCGCGCCCTTTGAGACTTCGACCGGCTATAAATGAGCAATTTTTTTGCCTTTTTTTAGACAAGCAATTTTTTTGCCTACTCCGCATGCATGATACTCCCTCTGGTCCTTTTTACTCCCGTCAACCGTTTGCAAAGTGTTTGACCAAATTTATACTTTTTTTGAACACCACCTTATATTAATTAACCAGCCACACCAGTACACTCATTCGATACAATATTCACCACACAGGGCGGTACGTTATTTACAAGAATACCATCTAATCTATTGTCAAAGCTATACTTAGCGATTAAGTGTGCCACCTTATTGGCCGAACGGCTAATCTTTGACAATTGAAGATTGTTGATCAACTTCGAGATGCTCAACGCTTTCATCTTCAGGTCACGCATAGCAGACCTGTCATAGTCCCCCGATGCAAGAGACGCTACCACAAAAGCGCAATCAGTCTCTAAAATTACAGGATTATGAAGAGAAATACCTATGTAGAGACCGGCAATGCAAGCCCTAAGCTCCGCTTCCTCCACGCTATACCTAGCCCGGCATGCAAGATGACTTATTATGCACCGTTCCCCATACCTGCAGGAAGCCCGTTCGTCTCCAAATCTTTTCCTCTCCATGTGTGGAAACAATATGCCTGCCAAACTCTCCTTCTCCCTCCGGCGGTCCCACCACTCCACCCCGTGTGAAAAAATCTGCATGCATGACTCTCCTCCCCCCACGCTCGTCCAATCCGTTGTGACCAGCAATATTTCCACCCCTTCGCTCCCCCGTAATTTACTCCAACAAATATGCCCACGTAGCTGTTACTTAACTGCAGGTGCATTGGGTCACTGACATATGGGCCCAACAGGGGTCTGGCCCACATGTCAGTGACGCAACTGGACCTGCAGTTAAGTCAGTGCAGCTCAGTCCATATCTTACGTAGGTGTGCCATTGCTCGCTATAAATACTGCGCCTCCCACGACATCGCTATCTCCTCCCCCTCACGTTCACGTTCATCGCTATCTCCTCCCCCTCCCTCTCACGTCGACCACCATGGCATCGCCCCTCCCAAGCCCTAGGAGCCCCTCGCTGCACCGCGCGGACGGTCACGCGTCGCCGTTCCGTTCCTCGCCGCCACTAGTCGAGGAGGACGCGTCGGTGTTCCGCTCCTCGCCGCTACGCGACGCGTCGCCGTTCCGTTCCTCGCCGCCACTAGTCGAGGAGGACGCGTCGGTGTTCCGCTCCTCGCCGCGACGCGACGCGTCGCCGTTCCGTTCCTCGCCGCCACTAGTCGAGGAGGACGCGTCGGCGTTCCGCTCCTCGCCGCGACGCGTCGAGGTGGACGCGTCGGCGTTCCCAATCTCGCCAGCACGCGCGCCGGAGGACGCGTCGGCTCCCCGCTACGAGGAGAACGCCGCGCCGCCCGCCGAGCCCCCCAGCCTTGAGGAGCTTTGGAAAGAAATGGATGTCGCCTTGTGGGAGGCTTTGCCTCCAGCAGAGCGCGCCAAAATAGAGGCGGAGAAGAAGGCCGAGGAAGAGAAGCGCACCGCGGAACAAGCTGCCTGGGAGGCCTATGTCGCGTCCGAGAGAGTCAGGCAATTGGCTCTTTGGCAGAAGGCTCGTGCGAGGGCCGTGAGGGTGGCGGAGGACGCCCGTGCCGACGCCCTGAGTGCAGTCGGGCCCAAGCGCCTCATCTACGCTTGGCGGTACGTGGACCGGGTGCACGCTTCCAGCGAGGAGGAGTACCTGTTGGCGCCGGATCACCACACCGGTGAGATCGCGCTCGCCCGCCGGCAAGCCGCCAATCAGCACCTCGCGAGTTGCGAGGCTGAGGAAGAGGCGTTGTGTCGGCGCGCTGGGAAACGGCCGCGCACCAGGGCACTCGTGGCGCGCCGCAAGCGCTCCTGCGAGCGCCGTGGCTTTTAGGAGGAGTATAATTTTTGTTTCGTAAGGCGATCTCATTAGTTTTGGGACGCAAATGATAAATCCCGAACGTTCAGGAATTTTTAGCGTCCTTAATTAAGTATGTAAAAGGGAAAGTTTGGAAACCTTGTGTATTCGTACGCATTTTGCAAGTACGTGCATATAGCACAAACTTTACTATATACTATCGCACTACACGTCTCTCTCGATATATGCTTGCAGACTGTGCTACTCCCTCCGTCCAGGTCAATAAGTCATCTTTGGTTGTGCACCGTGACCAAGAAGGAGGGAAGACTTATACACCTAGACGGAGGGAGTACTACTATTACTTATGTACGTGCAAATGCACGTTTTAACATTACGATGCGGTTTTTGTAAAAGTAGAAAAACAGCACTAGTCAAGCTTGTGAAACGATTCAATGCAAAACAAATGCAAAAATGCTCGTTTGATTGTTTACTTTTAGCTTCCTTCTCTGTGGTTATTTCTCTGTCGTACTTTGTACGGAGTATCTCACTGGTTGGAAAGGCATGCAAATTCCCAAACCGCTTCCTACACCCTGTATCGAATTTTTTGCCTAACAAGTTGTGCCGTGCAATTGGAATTCCAACTTGAGTACTACTACTAGTAGGAGTACCAGGGGCCAGTTCTTTTAGGCTTCTAGATTAGTAATCCCATAACTACTACCTCCGTCCTGGTTTATTGGTCCCCATTGTAATCTGTGTCAAATTTTGATCATAAATTTAACTAATGAAATGTTAGTGCATGTCACATGCACTAATATTTTATCAGTTAAATCTTTGGTCAAAATTTAGCACAAATTACAATGGTGAGGAATAAACCAGGACGGAGGTACTACTAGTAGTAGTTTAGAAGCCCAAATAAATGAGTGAGGCGCCTTAATGTTACTCTCCACTGTGACTAGTCTTATGGGAAAAGCTGGGGAAGCCGCCAAAAGAACTGGCCCTAGGAGTAGTAGCTAGGGATACTAGGAGTAGTAGCTAGGGATCGAGTGTGCGAGATGAACCGGAGAAAGTAAATGCAGAGAGATGAAATGCAAAAAAGACGGAGGGATGTGATGGTTGCTTGTCCGTTTATTTTACCAGGCCACTTATTACTGGGAGTGGTTGGGTTTTGTGATATGACGGCTTTACTGCCGCGCCACGAGCGGGGCGAGACTCCCGTGCAGCGCCGCCCTCTACACTAGTACTACATCGGTCGTGGTTTATCCCCCATTGAATTTGACTGAAGATTTAACTGACAAAATGTTAGTGCATGTCAACAAAAACAATATCGTTGGATTCGTATTTGAACATAGTTTTCAATGATATAATTTTAGGTGACATGCATCATCATTTATCGTACTATATATAATGTTAGTTCAATTTTTGGTCGTACTAATCTATAGTAAGGTGCCCGTGCGTTGCACGGAAGAGTGAAATGCATTGATCGGGGAGTTGTTTATTTTGACAAAGGATGTGGGGGTCATCTCATGTGTAACGGGTATCGATAGGTTTGTTCGGATATTATTTCATCTCTAGAGCTCACAAACATCCGGGTGAAATAGATAAAAAAGTATCTTTTGCAAACAAAAGCGTTCAACTGTTCAACCTGCATCCAAAACTTGTGAAGAAATAACTCTTATTGTGCTTTGCAAGAAATGATCTTCAAGAATTAGTTTTTGAGTATCCATTGTTATACATGTTGGCTACAGATGACATGGCACTTTCTTATAGTCAACAGTTGGCTATACTATTTAAGTATTAACCATGCCCTTATACACCTAGACGGAGGGATTAAATCAGGATGACTTGGAAGGGGGCAGAGGATATGTAAGAAATGGTTCATCATAAGTCTTTCACCAGTACTGTAGTAAAAATTCATACATGGAAGATTCTAGACTAAACCATAAATGGATACACTTTTATTCATGCGCGATACTCCAATAGAGCAAGATCATGCATGGAAGTCTCCACATGCTTAGACAGCGGATTACATTGAGCGAAGACTAATGATCAACATTTAACTTGATAATGCAGATGTCCAGGTGAACCTCCTTGGAGTCCCCGTGCACATTGTTGGGGGTCAAATAATACCATGCGTCTTCCATGTCCACATCGGCGGGAAGGTCCCAGCTCGGCAGAGTCCAAGTCAGCTTGACGTAGCCAGTGTCGCCGCCCACGTACCTCCGAGGGGTAGTAATAGTGAGCACGCACCCGTACATCGGCCTCGTGTCAGTGTCAGCGTCAGCGCCCCTGACGCACACTACAGAGACGGGGCGGCGGCCTGCGCGGGCCTCGCCGGTGCCCACGATCAAGAGGAAGACGCTGCCGTCCTCCTCCGAGACTAGCAGGCGGCGGTGATCCTCCAGCGACTCCGGCACGGTGAACGGGTAGCACGTCTCGTACTTGATGTTCTTCGCCAAGGGCCAGCAGTGACCGCTGCACGCATCCGTGAGGTGATGCACCATGTCCGCCGGCGAGCCACAAAACGGCATCGGGCACTCATAGCAGTGGACGAAGGGCTCCTTGGAGGCATCGACCAGGCCGTCCATGAAACGGGAGTGGCTGTAGGGGACGTTGCGCCAGTTGAATATATGAGCAAGTTACTACGAGATTTAATCCGAATAAGCACAAAATAAATCATGACGGCTATAACAGAGATTAAACTAATCATGCGGACTAGCATAGTAGATGAACAGATCGAATCTAGGACACAGACTAGAAACATGAATTCTACCACGATTTCGAACAGGAAGGACAGAAACACATACGGTGCAACGGGAGCAGCACCATTGGCGTTGAGGTTGTCGCCCATGTCGTTGAGGAAGAGGTTGCCGAGGTCGGGGAAGAAGTCGTCGTCGGTGAAGTCGTCGCTGCTAGCAGTCGCGAGAGTGCGCTCCCCAAATTTCAACAGCGCCCGCCGAATGGAGCGCAGGAGGGAGTGGCTGTAGGGGACGTTGCGGCCGCCGAATGGAGCGCAGGAGTAGCCCACGAAGCAGTAGATGGTGCTCCTCCCTAGTCTCTATTCTTATCTCTATCTCTACTACTCTTCTTTGTTTTTTATAATATACTAGTTGTAGTTGTCAAATCGAATAGTACTGCGCCGTCCACTGCACGCCCGGCTGAACACGCCTCCTCGCCTCCATCAAACCCCTCCGTTAAACCCGCATGCAAACCGAGAAACCTACTCTGGCCCGCGGGAGGAAATTTGTCGGTTGCAGTTGGAGAATAATAGAGTCACGTCCAATCCATTTGAGTTAATTGCGTGTATGATTCTCCCTCTATAAAAAGTTAATTGCATCCTTAATCTTGTATTCTAAGTACTCTGTGGGTTCCACTGTCAGTACAGTGTACATGACTTGCAGGCTGGCTACAGATTCGTACAGAAAGTTAAAAAGAAACAAATCCATCCTTAATCCTGTATTCTAAGTACTCTGTGGGTTCCACTGCCAGTACAGTAGCAAAAGAAGTAGTATATATTAAAAAATATAAAAAGCTAAAGTTTAGGACAGAATTCGAACTCAGGTCATCGGGCTGCGAGCATCCGGCCCGGACCAGTACACTAGGTGTTGGTTGCGGAGAATGCAAGAGATAAACCTTTATAACTATGAGCCCGTCCGTTGCAACAGATCCAAAGTAGAATAATACATATTCACAAATTTGAAAGAAAACAGTTTACTTTTGATATACATATCACTAAAAAATCTTATGTTTCACTCCAAATATATTCTTTGGGCTGTTTTGATGAAGTAAGGGAGGAATGTGGTTGGTTTCAAGATACTAAGGGGTTTTGTGTAAACTGGAGCAGAGAAGTGGGAATTGTTGCAAAAGTCCACAACTTACATCACAGCCGTTAGATGCAGATCTAATGGTCAGAAATGGCGGATGGCAGACACACCATCATCACCAACTGAGTCTTTTATAGGAGTAGGAGTAGAGAAAAAACCGAGTTGGTGATGATGGTGCGCCTGCCATCTTATAATATAGATTGTCCGATCTATATCTGACGGATAGAAAGCAAACTATGACAAATTTACAAAAGATACCCGCTCCTCTCTCCACATTTACAGATAAGGCCTTGCCTCGTTCATCCTTATCTCCCACAACCTCATTGCTGAGCAATTACAAAAGGAAGTCTCTGGAACAATCTGGCATGGTGGCCGCTGCCGGCGCCGTCCATCCCCATGCCTCCGCCCAGTCCGACCACCAGTCACCACCACGCCCCACTCCTCCTCACCTCTATCATCTTTCTCGACATATCATTTTTTCGATGAAATGGTCGACATACTATTTTCCGATAAAATTCTCAAGATATCATTAGTTTTTACACATGGGATTACTCCTGCCCACGATCAAGAGGAAGACGCTGCCGTCCTCCTCCGAGACTAGCAGGCGGCGGTGATCCTCCAGCGACTCCGGCATGGTGAACGGGTAGCACGTCTCGTACTTGATGTTCTCCGCCAAGGGCCAGCAGTGACCGCTGCACGCATCCGTGAGGTGATGCACCATGTCCGCCGGCGAGCCACAAAACGGCATCGGGCACTCATAGCAGTGGACGAAGGGCTCCTTGGAGGCATCGACCAGGCCGTCCATGAAACGGGAGTGGCTGTAGGGGACGTTGCGCCAGTTGAATATATGAGCAAGTTACTACGAGATTTAATCCGAATAAGCACAAAATAAATCATGACGGCTATAACAGAGATGAAACTAATCATGTGGACTAGCATAGTAGTAGGATACAGAGTAGAAACATGAATTCTACCACGATTTCGAACAGGAAGGACAGAAACACATACGGTGCAACGGGAGCAGCACCGTTGGCGTTGAGGTTGTCGCCCATGTCCAAACACCACGTAGACACGGTCTTTGAGCACGGTTCGTAGTCGTTCCACGCTCGGGCATTGAAGTTTGTAACTATTTTAGATTAGAATATACTACTCCTCCGGTGCTAGTAGTAGAGCAGAGTCCTACTCTACTACTCTACTCAAGCAAGTTAGGGCATAGCACTGTAGGGAGTACCAGTACTGTGATCACTCAAGCAAGTTGTCTGGCATCGACATGACCCTACGCTGCTGGTATGTGTCTCGTAAGTCAAGCGGCGTGCTGCAGTCATCATCACCTGTCCACTTCCCGCAGCACATATTCGCTTCTCCATCTTTGTCCGCACATAATCTCGTCCAATCTTCCATCCCCGCTAAGGCGCCTCCCCCCTCGTCCGAAACCCAAGCACTAACAATGGCAGAACCGAGCAGCGTCCGCCGAAAGAGTGGCTGGAATTCGCTCCCCACAGAGGTAATCAAGCTCATTGTTTCGCGTGTGGACAATCTCAGTACCATGCCGCTCGCCGCGTGCTCGTCGGGGCTGTACCGTTTACTCAAAGCCCTCAGGCCGGAGCTTTTTAAGCCAGCTCCTTGCTTGCTGATGCCGCCTGATCTTCAGAAACGGCGTGTCACGCAGCATAACGATCGTAGGGTGGCGAGCATCAACCCCCTTGACTGCGATCCGATCCCCGTCAGCCTCAACTACATTAACGGTATGTACTGGGTCGGCATGAACACGTCTTGGATGGTGCTCGTCGACGGTCGCGGCAGCTGGATGCTCGTGGAGGTCTACACCCGGCGATTGATCCCCCTTCCTTCGATTAACACTGCACTGCTTTGGCACCGCGGCCCAGAATACTCGGAATCTTACAGTAGCCAACATGATACCAAGTTTGATTTGCTCAAGGTTGTAATCTGCCAAGTGCCCACAAGATCTGCGAATTATAAAGACTTCAGGCTAATTGCGTTCTTCAACCGCGGTCTCGCCTATCTGACAGGTCACTGCGGTAAGTGGATAAATCTGCACGTCCATCGCAGGATCATACATCCTCCATGGTTCTCTGATGCCATTGAACACAAGGGCTTCATTTACGCTGTCGACTCCTTCTATGGCTGGACGTATTGCTGGCCTACTCCAGTCATCGCTACAAACGGCTGTTACAGCAGTATGTTACTTTCCTATGATATCATGATGGCTTGCTTATATTACTGTCAACATTTGCTGAAAAAATATTCATGCTCATAACATGCTGTTCTTAAGATTGACTAAATCAAGAGCCCTTTTTTATTTGACTCCAACTTGATATGATGTTGTAGGCCGCCTGGTGTCCCTACCCTTCCTAATCCCAGAACCTTTCAAAGAAAAGCGGCATGGCAGTTGCAGGTGGTTCCTGGCTCGATCAGACGACGGCGAAAGATTGATGATCGTTCGCACGTACCGGACGTGTTGTTTCGCGGAATACAATCACAGTCACTGCAAGGTCTTTGAGCAGGATCCCAGCTTCTCTGGGCCTTCAGGAATTTTTGACTGGAGGCTGGTAAGTAGCCTTGGTACACGCTCTCTGTTTGTCGGACTGAATTATCCGATTAACCAGGAGATAACCGACGGCAAGGATCATGATGGCAGCGCGGTTTCGTTCATCAGGCAAAACTGTGTGTACACAGCGTACCATGCGTCTCTGCATGCACCATACCCTGATATGTGCCGCCACGCTCTGCAGCCCAAAGTAGGAGAGAGGGTCGCAAGTATCAGACTTCGACCTGCTGGCTGGAGTTTCCCCCGTCAGGCACCCATCTGGTTCAAGCCGTCAGCCAATCTCCACAGCTTAATAAATAGTAACGTCTAACTGAGCCAGTTAGTTAGATGCGTACACTTGGTGTAGTAGGATCTTTATTTAGTTTGATGCATACACTTGTTCTTTTTTGGTAGCCCTTTTGTAATGATGGCTGATGTTTGGTTTGGAAGAGAGAGCTGCGTCTTCACTCTTCTGGCCTGCTTACTGCTTCTGTTGCACCCCCAGCCCTGGTTGCTGCTGCTGCTGTTTTCAATGTACAATCAGTAGTATATTTCGTCTGTTGGTTGAATAAATGTGTTGTTAGAACGACAAACACAATGTTTTGGAAGTCGTTGCACGGTTCGATCCTTTAGTGCCCCGTACCGTACGTAGCGCATACTATTTTTCGTACGGAACACATTTTCCACTTGTTGATAACATGCAGCCCACTGATGAAGGCCCAATAGAGAAGCCCATAATTAACTGGAAGGGAGGCTCTCACATGAATCCGGCCCAGGTACATGCTCATGGTCCCCTAAACATAAATAAGTAAATAAATAAATAAAGCTAAATGCTCATGCACCAGTTCTTTGGGAAAATAGGTAGCCCAGTATTTCTTTTTGAAGAATACCCAAGCTAGGCCTATTTGTTTTCTCCGAATTACTGGGCTGCAAATCTTTCAAGACGAGGAGGGATGCATTCCGGCCTGGCTTAAGAGTATGGTCAATGTCTGTTAAAAGTAATATCAAAAGGGGTTGAAAATTCCAAAAAAATTATAGCAAATGGGATATAAGTTTCTTTTTTTGTTTTTGTTCTTCACTGATATCTTATACGTATTTCATTGGATTTAACATGACATAGTACTAATTTATTTTTAAATTTGTTTTAGTATGGCTATTAATTTTTGGATTAAGAATATTTCGTTCCCCAGCAAAAATTTGCGAATTTTCAAAATTTCCCACATATTTAGTTAATTTTTTGACCCTGGTACTGACCAGAAAATGGCCAGCAATTCTAAAAATGGAAAACGGGCTGCAATAAATTCCATATGAATTAGAAAATGAGTAAAAATTATAAAAATAATAGCAAATGGGCTGTACACGCCACAGATTTCGAGGCTGACTTGTTTACGCAAGGCTTTGTCAGTGAACACACGATTCTAGCAGCAGTGACTGTTGGATGTCCATCCAACGGCCGACGTGCTTCTTCAATCTCTGATCTTCCTGCTCCAGCCGCCTAAACTAGCGCCGGCGGGACTGCCTGCTCCCTCCTCTTGTGGCCCGCTGTGATGCCGCGCAGGCTTCCCCGGCCCACCCTACTCCCTCCGCTGGCCTGGCCGCACGCAATCAACTGCCTCCTTATTACGCGAAAAAAATGATTCCTCCCACTGACATCTGGGGCGCACCGGTTGGGAGGCTGACCTGTGGGCCTACTAAGTTGACGCGTACGCAGGGCTTGTCAACTTAGTCAACAAACGATTCTAGCAGCAGTAACCGTTGGATTTGAATCGAACGGTCCTGCTGCTTCTTCAATCGCTGCTCTTCTTGCACCAGCCGCCCAAACCAGCGCCGGGGAGACCGCCTGCTCCTGCCTCCAGTGGCCGGCTGTGCTGCCGTTGAGGCCTCATCGCCCCCTACTACTCCCACCGCTAGCCAGGCCCTGCGGCGACGGCAGCCTCACACCGCAGCCGAACCAGTGAACCCTCGTACTCCTCTCCGCGTGGGCATCCACTGCCGCGTCTTCCCCGGCTCCGCGTCGTCCCCTTCCTAGGCCTCGCCGTCGTCCACCGCCTTGGTGCTCTCGGCGCGGCGTGGTCAACGTGGTCAACGACATTCCATCGGAAGAGTACTGTACGTGGAGAGGCTGACAGCTGGGTCCACGGCCACAGCCCAGTTTTTTTGTGATTTGCCAAGTAAGTCGCTTTGTCAGGCCTGTTGGGCTGCAAATCTTTCAAGACGAGGAGAGCTTTCATTCGGCTGGCCGAGAAAATGGCCCATCAGTAATGAGAAATGGGCTGTACATTTTTAAAACACATCAAACCGGCAATTAGTTTCAAATATCTTTTTTTTCATTTCGAGATTTTAAATTACATTAATTTTTATGCGTGGAGAATTTGTTGGATTTTATATTGATATACATTTATTTTTAAAATCAGTTTGAATGTGAGTCGAAATTTCGGGATTAAAAACAGTTCGGACCGCACCGAAATATGCAAAATTTCGTATAATTTTTTAACCGTGGCCACAATATGGGCTGTAATGCTAACAAAAAGAATATGGGCTCCAAAAAAACCTTAATAATTAGCAAATGGGCTGTAAATTATTAGAAATAATGGCAGATGGGTTGTATGCTGTTTTCCACAGATTTGAGGCTTTCCTAAAAAAAGGTTGACGCACAAGCACTGACTGTTGGATGTCCATCCAACGGCCGTCGTGCTTCTTCAATCTCTGCTCTTCCTGCTCCAGCCGCTCAAACAAGCGCCGGCGGGACTGCCTGCTCCCTCCTCCCCGCGGCCGGCTCTGCTGCCGCGCAGGCCTCACCGCCCCACCGTACTCCCATCGCTGGCCTAGCCATCCCTCTACTCACCCACACCTGCTGTTATTCTCCGGCGACGGCAGACGAACCAGTAAACCCTCGTACAGTCGTACTCCCCTCCGCGTGGGAAACAACTGCCGAGTCTTCCCTGCCTCCGTGTCGTTCCCTTCCTAGGCCTCGCCGTCGTCCACCGCCCTGGTGCTCTCGGCGCGGCCTGGTCAACGTGGTCAACGACCGACATGCATCTGAAGTGGACTGTACGTGGAGAGGCCGACAGCTGGGTCCACGGCCGCACGCAAGGAAATGCCTCCTTATTACGCGCAAAATAATGATTCCTCCACCTGACATCAGGGACCCACCGAAAGGGCCTCTGTATTTCGCGAAAAAAACGTTACCGCCGCTGACAGCTCGGACCCACCAGCTATATCTTCGCACGCAAGGAAGTGCCTCCTTATTACGCACAAAAAAATGAATACTCCCCCTGTTAGCTGGGACCCAGTATAGTGGCAGGCTGACTTGTGGGCCTACTAAGTTGACGGGGACGGAGGGCTTTGTCAACTTAGTCAATATGCACGATTCTAGCTCCAGTGACCGTACGATGTCCATCCAACGGCCGTAGTGCTTCTTCAACCTCTGGTCTTCTTGCTCCAGCCGCCCAAACCAGCGCCGGTCGTGCCTCGTGCTCCTGCCTCCCGTGGCCGGCTGCGATGCGGCGGAGGCCTCACCGCCCCCTACTACTCCCACCGCTGGCCAGGCCATCCCTCTACTCACCCACACCCCCTGTTATTCTGCGGCGACGGCAGCCTCACACCGCAGCGAACCAGTGAACCCTCGTACTCCTCTACGCGTGGGCATCCACTGCCGCGTCTTCCCCGGCTCCGCGTCGTCCCCTTCCTAGGCCTCGCCGTCGTCCACCGCCCTGGTGCTCTCGGCGCGGCGTGGTCAACGTGGTCAAGGAACGGCTTCCATCGGACGTGGACTGTACGTGGAGAGGCTGACAGCTGGGTCCACGGCCGCAGCAAGGAAGTGCCTCCTTATTACGTGCAAAATAATTATTCCTCCACCTGACAGCGGGGACCCACCGGACGGGCCACCGTATTTCGCGAAAAAAACGTTTGCCCCTGACTGCTGGGACCCACCAGCTACATCTTCGCACGCAAGGAAGTGCGTCCGGGCAAAAAAAACGATTCGCCCCCTGACTGCTGGGACCCACCAGCTACATCTTCGCAGGCAAGGAAGTGCCTGACAGTCGGGACCCACCTGGTCGAAGCGTACGTAGCGTTGTCATTCTGGTCGCGAACGTGTACGTACATATATACTGGTGGATGTAGAGGCGCGCACGTGTCGTAGTAGAGGCGCGTACGTGTCGTAGTAGAGGCGCGCACGTAGCATGTACACGTACGTACAGCGGCCAGGGTGCAAGAAAGAAAATACGGCCACGTATGTGTACATACGGGCGGGGTCTCGAACGCCTACTCGCGCATACGTACGGCCAGGGCTCGTGTACATGGCTGGGTCGGAACGGAGAAACAGCGTCGTCGTCGTGTTCATGGGGAGGCAACGGAATGCGTCGTGTTCATGGGGAGGCAACGGAATGCGTCGTGTTCATCGGGAGGCAACGGAACGCGTGGGAGCCAACCGGCTGGGTCGGAACGGAATGCGTGGTCGTGTTCATCGGGAGGGCTTGGACGGAACAGGCGATGGAAACGAGGCCTGGCGTACCGCACAACGGAGGAAACGGACCTCCTACGTTCGGAACGGGGTCCTGTTGATCGGGAGGGGTGTGGCGTACCGCAAAACGGAGGAAACGGACCTCCTACGGTCGAAACGGGGTCCTGTTGATCGGGAGGGGTGTGGCGTACCGCAAAACGGACGAAACGGACCTCCTACGGTCGAAACGGGGGTCCTGTTGATCGGGAGGGGTGTGCGTACCGCAAAAACGGGCCGAAGCGGACCTCCTATGTCGAAACCGGGGGTCCATAGGTGGCATCGGGATCCTGTTCATCGGGAGGGGTGTGGACGTTACCGCAAAACGGGACTTCACGGGATCTGTTTCATCTCCACCGTGACCTCCTCCAGCCTCCACGGCTCCTGTTCATCCAGCCTCACCGCGCGCTATCCACCGGCTACTGTCAAACCACCCCTGTTCAACCACCCCTCCACGGGCACCCAGAAGTAGCGAAGGAATCGCTCGATCGGGTTCAGTTAACCGCCATCGATCGATCGCTCGGGTTCAGTAACGTGTAGCCTGCAGTGCAATCGCTCGGGTTTAGTTAGAGCCCAACGCCTCGCTCGGGTTCAGTTAGAGCCAACGCCTCGCACACACGCGCGTACATGTATGAGAGAAACGCGCATCGCTCGGCCCCCGACCTCCCACCGTAACCGGGAACTCCCCAAAATTTTCCTCGCCCTCGCTTCTACCACGGTTTTTTCCGTCATGGACGGCCCAAAGAATGTCATGCAGCTGCGTCTCCGGCCCGCCTAGGACGAAAAGCCCATTTTCTGTCATGATTTTTTGTCATAGAAGTAGGAGCCCACCACATCTATGATGATACCGGGTTTTGTCAAAATTGTCGTCATAGAAGTGTCATATGTATGACAGAAAAAAAATTCGTTCGACCCAAAATGTCACGGATGTGTCATTTTTTACTAGTGAACATTATAAATATTAGTAGGAAAAAATGATGCAAAATGGACGTATCAACGACCACAAGACACCAGGGCGCGCCAGGCCCCCCAGGTGCGCCCTGGTGCGTTGTGGCCAGCCCAGCCCACCTCCGGTGCCCATCTTCTGGTATATAAGTCATTTTGACCTAGAAAAAGAATGAGGAGAGGACTTTCGGGATGGAGCGCCGCCGTGTCGAGGCGGAAGTTGGGCAGGAGCACTTTTGCCTAATTCCTCCTGAGGAACTTCCTCTCGGAGGGGGAAATCAAATCCATCGTCATCACCAACAACCCTCTCATCTTGGGGAGGCCAATCTTCATCAACATCTTCAACAACACCAACTCCTCTCAAACCCTAGTTCATCTCTTGTGTTCAATCTTTGTACCGTAACCTCAGATTGGTACTCCCTCCGTCCGGAAATACTTGTCATTGAAATGGATGTATCTACACGTATTTTAGTTCTAGATACATCCATTTTCATCCATTTTGATGACAAGTATTTCCGGACGGAGGGAATACATGTGGGTGACTAGTAGTGTCGATTACATCTTGTAGTTGATTACTATATGGTTTATTTGGTGGAAGATTATATGTTTAGATCCATTATGCTATTTAATACCCCTCTGATCTTGAGCATGAATATCATTTGTGAGTAATTACTTTTGTTCTTGAGGTCACGGGAGAAGTCACGTTGCAAGTAATTGATACGTCTCCAACGTATCAATAATTTTTGATTGTTCCATGCTATTATGTTATCTGTTTTGAATGTTTTATATGCATTAATATGCTATTTTCTATTATTTTTGGGACTAACCTATTAACCTAGTGCCCAGTGCCAGTTTCTGTTTTTTTCTTGTTTTTGACTTTTACATAAAAGGAATATCAAATGGAGTCCAAACGGAATAAAACATTACGCTGATTTTTGTTGGACCAGAAGAAGCCTACGAGACTTGGAGAGGAGGCCAGAAGACCTATGAGGCGGCCACAAGCCGTAGGGGCGCGCCCCCAGGGCTAGTGTGCCCCTCGTAGCCCTTCCAACCCTAACTCCAGCACTATAAATCATTAAATATTCCCCTATGCCAGAGGGCACACCAAAAATTCTTTTCCGCCGCCGCAAGCTTCTGTTCCCGTGAGGTCCCATCTTGGGGCCTTTTCCGCCACTCCGCCGGAGGGACATTCGATCACAAAGGGTCTCTACATCAACCTTGCTGCCCTTTCGATGAAGCGTGAGTAGTTTACCACGGACCTAATGGTCCATATAGTAGCTAATGTTCTTCTCTCTCTTTGATCTTCAATAACAATGTTCTCCTCTATGTTCTTGGAGGATCTATTCGATGTAATCTTCTTTTGCGCGTTGCGTTGGTTGAGATTCGATGAATTGCGGATTTATGAATCAGATTATCTATGAATATTATTTGAGTCTTCTCTGAACTCTTTTATGCATGATTGAGATAGCTTAGTAATTCTCTCCGATCTATTGATTTGATTTGGCCTACTAGATTGGCTTTTCTAGCAATGGGAGAAGTGCTTTGTGATGGGTTCAATCTTGCGATGCCCTCTCGCAGTGACAGTATGGGCAGCGAGGCACGTATTGTATTGTTGCCATTAAGGATAAAAAGATGGGGTTTACATCATATTGCTTGAGTTTATCCCTCTACATCATGTCATCTTGCTTAATGTGTTACTCTGTTCTTATGAACTTAATACTCTAGATGCTTGCTGGATAGCGGTCGATGTGTGGAGTAATAGTAGTAGATGTAGAATCGTTTTGGTCTACTTGTCACGGACGTGATGCCTATATTCATGATCGTTGCCTTAGATATCGTCATAACTTTGCACCTTTCTATCAATTGCTCAACAGTAATTTATTTACCCATCGTGTGCTTTCTTCAAGAGAGAAGCCTCTAGTGAAACCTATGGCCCCCGGGTCTATTTTCCATCATATTATTTTCAGATATATAAAACTAAAAATCCAAAAATACCTTGCTGCAATTTATTTGTGTTTACTTTATTTTGCTTTTTACCTACCTTTTAAATCTATCTCTATTAGATCTCACTCTTGCAAGTGACCGTGAAGGGATTGACAACCCCTTTTTTGCGTTGTGTGCAAGTGTTTGTTAGTTTGTGCAGGTGCATATATTCATGCTCATCCCATCTAAATAGTTTCGTTGAATTGTGTGATATGCAAAAGAAAAAAGATGTGGATAATGATATTGTTAAATTGAAGCTATTTCCGTTCTCACTACTAGATTGTGCTAAAACTTGGTTTTCATCTTTGCCTAAAAATAGTATTGATTCATGGAATAAGTGTAAAGATGCTTTTATTTCCAAGTAGCTTCCTCAAGCTAAGATCATCTCCCTTAGGAACGATATATTGAATTTTAAGCAACTTGATCATGAACATGTTGCACAATCTTGGGAGAGGATGAAATTGATGATAAGAAATTGCCCTACTCATGGTTTAAGTTTATGGATGATCATACAAATTTTTTATGACAGATTGAATTTTGAGTCTAGAAATATTTTACATTCCACCGCGGGAGGTACTTTTATGGAAACCACATTAGGAGAAGCTACAAAAGTCCTAGATAATATTATGGCAAATTATTCTCAATGGCATACCGAAAGATCTTCTACTAGTAAAAAAGTGCATGCAATTGAAGAAATTAATACTTTGAGTGGAAAGATGGACAAACTTATGAAATTGATTGCTAGTAAGAGTGCTCCTATTGATCCTAATGATATGCCTTTGTCCACTTTGATTGAGAACAATAATGAATCTATGGAAGTGAATTTTTTTGGTAGGAACAATTTTGGTAATAACGCGTATAGAGGAAATTTCAACCCTAAGTCGTTTCCTAGTAAGTCCTCTAATAATTATGGTAATTCCTACAACAATTCTTATAGAAAGTATAATAAATATCTATTGATCTTGAGAATAATGTTAAAGATTTCATTAATTCTCATTAGATTTTCCATGCTATGGTAGAAGAAAAATTGCTTAAGATTGATGATTTGGCTAGGAACGTTGATAGAATTTCTCATGGGATTGATTCTTTTAAGATTAGATATATGCCACCCAAGATTGATATTAATTCATCTCTAAAAGTTATTCAAGTTTTTATTAATGAAAGTAGAGAAAGAACCGCTAGGATGCATGCTAAGAGAGATTGGTTTGTAAAAGCATGTTCTTCCAGTTTTTGTGATAATAATGATGTAGATCCTAAAGTGATTGGTGTCACTCCTATTGAATATTTGTTTGCTAATATAAAACTTGATAAAGATGGGACTGGAGATGAGTCAAGTTTAGCTAAAAGGCGTCCCAATAATATGGAGGGTGAAGATCTTAATGAAAAAATTAATAAAAGTGGGATTGGCGAGGTCAAAACTTTAAGTAGTGATGAACCCACTCTTTTGGATTTCAAGGACTTCAATTTTGATAATTGTTCTTTGATTGATTGTATTTCCTTGTTGCAATCCATGATAAATTCACCTCATGCTTATAATCAAAATAAGGCTTTTACTAAACATATCGTGGATGCTATGATGAAATCGTTTGAAGAAAAACTTGAGTTGGAAGTTTGAATCACTAGAAAGATTTATGATGAATGGGAACCTACTATTAATATTAAAATTAAAGATTATGAGTGTAATGCTTTGTGTGAATTGGGTGCTAGCGTTTCCACTATTCTGAAAACTATATGTGATGTGCTAGGTTTCAATAAATTTGATGATTGTTCTATGAATTTGCATCTAATTCCACTATTAAGAAACCTATGGGAAGAATTAATGATGTTCTTATTGTTGAAAATAGGAATTATGTGCCCATAGATTTTATTGTGCTTGATATAGATTGCAATCCTTCATGCCCTATTATACTTGGTAGATCATTCCTTAGAATGGTTGGTGCAATTATTGAAAGAAGGGAACATTAGATTTCAATTTCCGTTAAGGAAGGGCATGTAACACTTTCCAAGAAATAAAATTAAGTTATCATATGAATCTATTATGAGGGCTACTTATGGATTCAATACCAAAGATGACAATACCTAGATCTATGCAATATGCCTAGCTAGGGGCGTTAAACCATAGCGCTTGTTGGGAGGCAACCCAATTTTATTTTGTGTTTTTTGTTTTTGCTACTGTTCTTGAATAAATACACATTATTACTTCTGTAGTAATTGTGTTTTAGTTTTTTAATTAGTGTTTGAGCCAAGTAAGACCTTTGGGGTGGTCTGTGGTGATGATTTGATCTTGGTGAAAATTTGCGTCCAGTAGAAGCATTGTTAAAAATCACAGAAGCGTGATAAAATTCTGAATTTTTACACAAGATTGACATGCAAATTGCCTAGCTTGTCCTCATTTATTAGAATTTTTGGAGTTAGAGAAGTATACGAAGTTTCCAGATTACTACAGTCTATTCTTTTTTTGACAGATTCTGTTTTCTATGTGTTGTTTGCTTATTTTGATGAATCTATGGGTAGTATCAAGGGGTATGAACCATGAAGAAGTTTGAATGCAGTAGATATAACACCAATATAAATTAAGAACGAGTTCACAACAGTACCTAAAGTGATGATTTATTTTATTATACTAACGGAGCTTACGAGTTTTCTGTTGAGTTTTGTGTTGTGAAGTTTTCAAGTTTTGATGGACCAGGAATAAGGAGTGGCAACAGCCTAAGCTTGGGGATGCCCAAGGACCCCAAGGTAATATTCAAGGAAAACTAAGCATCTAAGCTTGGGGATGCCCCGGATGGCATCCTTCTTTCGTCTTCAATGCATCGGTAATTTTACTTGAGGCTATATTTTTATTCACCACATGATATGTGTTTTGCTTGGAGCCTCTTGTATGATATGAGTCTTTGTTTTTTAGTTGGACACAATCATCCTTGATGTACACACCTTTTGAGAGGGACACGCATCAATCGTGAATTTATTAGAATACTCTATGTGCTTCACCTATATCTTTTGAGCTAGGCAGTTGCTCTAGTACTTCACGTATATCTTCTTAGAGCACGTCGATGGTTTTATTTTGTAGAAATTGATGAACTCTCATGCTTCACTTAGATTAATTTGAGAGTCTTAAAACAACATGGTAATTTTCTTAGGTTATGAATTTGGTCCTAATATGATGGGCATCCAAGAGGGATATAATCTAAACTTTCGTATAAAGAGCATTGAGTATATGAGAAGTTTGATTCCTTGCATTTTTTTGAGATATAAAAGATGGTGATATTAGAGTCATGCTAGTGAGTAATTGTGGATTGGTAGAAATACTTGCGTTAAAGTTTGTGATTCCCGAAGCATGCATGTATGGTGAACTGTTATGTGATGAAGTCCGAGCATGATTTATTATTTGATGGTCTTCCTTATGAGTGGCGGTTGGGGACGAGCGATTTTCTTTTCCTACCAATCTATCTCCCTAGGAGCATGCGTATTAGTACTTTGTTTTGATGGCTAATAAATTTTTGCAATAAGTATGTGAGTTCTTTATGACTAATGTTGAGTCCAT
Organism: Triticum aestivum; assembly: GCF_018294505.1. Taxonomy (NCBI): domain Eukaryota; kingdom Viridiplantae; phylum Streptophyta; class Magnoliopsida; order Poales; family Poaceae; genus Triticum; species Triticum aestivum. Next base: position 614,638,847 of record NC_057814.1, read on the forward strand.
GGATTATACACACTCTCACCCTTCCACCATTGCTAACCTCTCTAGTACCATGCAACTTTCGCTGGTGCATCACCCACCATATACCCTTACTCAAAACAACCACCATACCTACCTATTATGGCATTTCCATAGCCATTACGAGATATATTGCCATGAAACTTCCACCGTTCCGTTTATTATGACACACACCATCATTGTCATATTGCTTTACATGATCGAAGATAGCTAGCATGATATTTTCATGGCTTGTCCATTTTTTGATATCGTTGCTACACTAGATCATTGCACATCCCGGTACACCGCCAGAGGCATTGATATAGAGTCATATCTTTGTTCTAGTATCGAGTTGTATTCTAGGAGTTGTAAGTAAATAAAAGTGTGATGATCATTATTATTAGAGCATTGTCCCATGTGAGTAAAGGATGATGGAAGCTGTGATTCCCTCACAAGTTGGGATGAGTCTCTGGACTTTAAAAAAAAGTAAAACAGGCCAAAGAGCCAAATAAAAAAAGAGGCCAAAGAGCCCAATAAAAAAATGAGAGAAAAGAGAGAAGGGATAATGTTAGTATCCTTTTCCACACTTGTGCTTCAAAGTAGCACCATGTTCTTCATGATAGAGAGTCTCCTATTTTATTACTTTCATATGCTAGTGGGAATTTTTCATTATAGAACTTGGGTTGTATATTCCAATGATGGGCTTCCTCAATTTTCCCTAGGTCTTCGTGAGCAAGTTGGATGCACACCCACTTAGTTTTCTTTTGAGCTTTCATACACTTATAGCTCTAGTGTATCCGTTGCATGGCAATCCCTACTCACTTGCATCGATATCAATTGATGGTCATCTCCATAGCCCATTAATTTGCCTAGTTAATGTGAGACTTTCTCCTTTTTGTCTTCTCCTCACAACCTCCACCCTATTCTATTCCACCTATAGTGCTATATCCATGGCTCACGCTCATGTATTGCGTGAAAGTTGAAAAGGCTGAGAACATTAAAAGTATGAAACAATTGCTTGGCTTGCCATCGGGGTTGTGCATGATCAAATACCTTGTGTGATGAAGATAGAGCATAGCTAGACTATATGATTTTGTTGCAATATCTTTCTTTGGCAATGATATTTTGAGAAGACATGATTGCTTTATTAGTATGCTTGAAGTATTATTGTTTTTATGTCAATATTAAACTTTTGTTTTGAGATCTGAATATTCATGCCACAATAAGAAGAATTGCATTGATAAATATGTTAGGTAGCATTCCACATCAAAAATTCTATTTTCAGCATTTACCTACTCGACGACGAGCAGGAATTAAGCTTGGGGATGCTTGATACGTCTCAAACGTATCTATAATTTTGGATTGTTCCATGCTATTATATTATCTGTTTTGGATGTTTTATATGCATTAATATGCTATTTCATATTATTTTTGGGACTAACTTATTAACCCAGAGCCCAGTGCGAGTTTATGTTTTTTCCTTGTTTTTAAGTTCTACAGAAAAGGAATATCAAACGGAGTCCAAACGGAATAAAACTTTACGGTGATTTTTCTTGGACCAGAAGAAACCTACTAGACATGGAGAGGAGGCCTGAAGACCTACGAGGTAGCCACAAGCCGTAGGGGCACGCCCCAAGGGCTTGCGGGCCCCTCGTAGCCCTTCCAACCCCAATTTCAGCACTATAAATCCTCAAATATTCCCCTATGCCAGAGGGCACACCAAAAATACTTTTCCGCCGCCGTAAGCTTCTGTTCCCGTGAGATCCCATCTTGGGGCCTTTTCCGGCACTCCGCCGGAGGGGGATTCGATCACGGAGGGCCTCTACACCAACCTTGCTGCTCTTCCGACGAAGCGTGAGTAGTTTACCATGGACCTAAGGGTCCATAGCTAATAGCTAGATGGTTCTTCTCTCTCTTTGATCTTCAATACAATATTCTCCTCGATGTTCTTGGAGATCTATCCGATGTAATCTTCTTTTGTGGTGCGTTTGTTTAGATTCGGTGAATTGTGGATTTATGATCAGATTATGTATGAATATTATTTGAGTCTTCTCTGAACTCTTTTATGCATGACTGAGATGGCTTAGTAATTCTCTCCAGTCTATCCATTTGGTTTGGCCTACAAGATTGTTTTTTCTTGCAATGGGAGAAGTGCTTTGTGATGGATTCAATCTTGCGGTGTCTTCTTGCAGTAACAGTAGGGGCAGCGAGGTGATACGTCTCGAACGTATCTATGATTTTTGATTGTTCCATGCTATTATATTATCTGTTTTGGATGTTTAATGGGCTTTAATATGCTCTTTTATATTATTTTTGGGACTAACCTATTAACCGAAGGCCCAGTGCCAATTGCTGCTCTTTGCCTATTTTAGTGTTTCGCAGAAAAGGAATACCAAACGTAATGAAACCTTCGCGATGATCTTTCTTGGAAAAAACGCAACCTAGAAGACTTGGAGTTGAAGTCTGGAACTCCGCGAGGTGGCCACGAGGCAGGAGGGCGCGCCCAGGGGGGTAGGCGCGTGCTACCTCTTGAGCACTGCGTTGGTTTTTCCTTGAAGAGGAAAGGGTGATGCAGCAAAGTAGCGTAAGTATTTCCCTTAGTTTTTGAGAACCAAGGTATAAATCTAGTAGGAGGCTACGCGCGAGTCCCTCGCACCTACACAAAACAAATAAATCCTCGCAACCAATGCGATTAGGGGTATTCAATCCCTACACGGTCACTTACGAGAGTGGGATCCGATAGATATGATAGGCTAATATTCTTGGTATTTTTATGATAAAGATGCAAAGTAAAATAAAAGCAAAGTAAAAAGCAACGGAAATAACTAAGTGTTGGAAGATTATTATGATGAAGATAGACCCGGGGGCATAGGTTTCACTAGTGGCTTCTCTCAAGAGCATAAGTATTTTACGGTGGGTGAACAAATTACTGTTGAGCAATTGACAGAATTGAGCATAGTTGTGAGAATATCTAGGTATGATCATGTATATAGGCATCACGTCTGAGACAAGTAGACCGACTCCTGCCTGCATCTACTACTATTACTCCACACATCGACCGCTATCCAGCATGCATCTAGAGTATTAAGTTCATAAGAACAGAGTAACGCTTTAAGCAAGATGACATGATGTAGAGGGATAAATTCATGCAATATGATAAAAACCCCATCTTGTTATCCTCGATGGCAATAATACAATATGTGCCTTGCTGCCCCTACTGTCATTGGGGAAGGACACCGCAAGATTGAACCCAAAGCTAAGCACTTCTCCCATTGCAAGAAAGATCAATCTAGTAGGCCAAACCAAACTGATAATTCGAAGAGACTTGCAAAGATAACCAATCATACATAAAAGAATTCAGAGAAGATTCAAATATTGTTCATAGATAAACTTGATCATAAACCCACAATTCATCGGTCTCAACCAACACACCGCAAAAGAAGATTACATCGAATAGATCTCCACGAGAGAGGGGGAGAACATTGTATTGAGATCCAAAAAGAGAGAAGAAGCCATCTAGCTAATAATTATGGACCCAAAGGTCTGAGGTAAACTACTCACACTTCATCGGAGAGGCTATGGTGTTGATGTAGAAGCCCTCCCTGATCGATGCCCCTTCCGGCGGAGCTCCGGAACAGGCCCCAAGATGGGATCTCGTGGGTACAGAAAGTTGCGGCGGTGGAATTAGATTTTTGGGTCCGTATCTGATCGTTTGGGGGTACGTAGGTATATATAGGAGGAAGGAGTACGTCGGTGGAGCAACATGGGTCCCACGAGGGTGGAGGGGGCGCCTAGGGGGTAGGCGCGCCCCCTAACTCGTGGCTTCCTGGTGGCCTTCTTGACGCACGTTCCCGAAGGTTTCATTCCGTTTGTACTCTATTTGATATTCTTTTTCTGCGAAACTCTAAAATAGGCATAAAACAGCAACTCTGGGCTGGGCCTCCGGTTAATAGGTTAGTCCCAAAAATAATATAAAAGTGAATAATAAAGCCCAATAATGTCCAAAACAGAAGATAATATAGCATGGAGCAATCAAAAATTATAGATACGTTGGAGACGTATCAAGTATCCCCAAGCTTAATTCCTGCTCGTCCTCTAGTAGATAAATGATAAAAACAGATTTTTTGATGTGGAATGCTACTTGGCATAATTTCAATATAATTCTTCTTATTATGGCATGAATGTTCAGATTTGATATGATTCAAGATAAAAGTTTATTGTTGACATAAAAACAATAATATTTCAAGCATACTAACTAAGCAATTATGTCTTATCAAAATAACATAGCCAAAGCAAGTTATCCCTACAAAATCATATTCTCTGGCTATGCTCCATCTTCCCCACACAAAATATTCATATCATATACGACCCCTGTTTTAGCCAAGCAATTGGTTCATACTTTTAACGCACTTCAGCCTTTTCAACTCTTACGCAATACATGAGCGCAAGCCATGGATATAGCACTATGGTGGAATAAGGTATAATGGTAGGGGTTATGTGGGAAGACAAAAAAGGAGAAAGTCTCACATCAACGAGGCTAATCAACGGGCTATGGAGATGCCCATCAATTGATGTTAACGCGAGGAGTAGGGATTGCCATGCAACGGATGCACTAGAGCTATAAGTGTATGAAAGCTCAAAAAAGAAACTATGTGGGTGTGCATCCAACTTGCTTGCTCACGAAGACCTCGGGCATTTGAGGAAGCCCATCATTGGAATATACAAGCCAAGTTCTATAATGAAATTTCCCACTAGTATATGAAAGTGACAAAATGAGAGACTCTCTATTATGAAGATCACGGTGCTACATTGAAGCACAAGTGTGGTAAAAGGATAGTAACATTGTCCCTTCTCTCTTTTTCTCTCATTTTCTTTATTTGGGCCTTTTCTGTTTTTTTAAGGACTCTTTTTTTTATTTAGTCCGGAGTCTCATCCCGACTTGTGGGGGAATCATGGTCTCCATCATCCTTTCCTCACTTGGGACAATGCTCTAATAATGATGATCATCACACTTTTATTTACTAACAACTCATGAATTACAACTCAATACTTAGAACAAAATATGACTCTATATAAATGCCTCCGGCGGTGTACCGGGATATGCAATGAATCAGGAGCGACATGTATGAAATAATTATGAACGGTGGCTTTACCACAAATACAATGTGAATTACATGATCATGCAAAGCAATATGACAATGATGGAGTATGTCATGATAAATGAAACGGTGGAAAGTTGCATGGCAATATATCTCGGAATGGCTATGGAAATGCCATGATAGGTAGGTATGGTGGCTGTTTTGAGGAAGATATAAGGAGGTTTATGTGTGAAAGAGCGTATCATATCACGGGGTTTGGATGCACCGGCGAAGTTTGCACCAACTCTCAAGGTGAGAAAGGGCAATGTGCGGTACCAAAGAGGCTAGAAAATTGCGGAAAGGTAAGTGTGCGTATATCCATGGACTCACATTAGTCATAAAGAACTCATATACTTATTGCAAAAATTTATTAGCCCTCGAAGCAAAGTACTACTACGCATGCTCCTAGGGGAAGGGTTGGTAGGAGTTAACCATCGCGCGATCCCGACCTCCACACAAAGGAAGACAATCAACAAATACTTCATGCTCCGACTTTGTTACATAACGGTTCACCATACGTGCATGCTATGGGAACCACAAACACAACCACATGTATTTTTCAATTCCACAATTACTCAACTAGCACAACTATGATATTACCACCTTTATATCTCAAAACAATTATCAAGCATCAAATTTCTCATTTAATTAAAGAAAATTTCCATGCTATTTTAAGACTCTCAAAATAATATAAGTGAATCATGAGAGATCAAGAGTTTATATAAAGCAAATCCACCACCGTGCTCTAAAAGATATAAGTGAAGCACTAGAGCAAAACTATATAGCTCAAAAGATATAAGTGAAGCACATAGAGTATTCAAATAATTTCCGAATCATGTGTGTCTCTCTCAAAAGGTGTGTACAGCAAGGATGATTGGGGTAAACTAACAAACAAAGACTCAAATCATGCAAGACACTCCAAGCAAAACACATATCATGTGGTGAATAAAAATATAGCTCCAAGTAAAGTTACCGATGGAAGTAGACGAAAGAGGGGATGCCTTCTGGGGCATCCCCAAGCTTTGGCTTTATGGTGTCCTTAGATTATCTTGGGGTTCCATGGGCATCCCCAAGCTTAGGCTCTTGCCACTCCTTGTTCCATAATCCATCAAATCTTTCACCCAAAACTTGAAAACTTCACAACACAAAACTCAGCAGAAAATCTCGTGAGCTCCGTTAGCGAAAGAAAACAAAAGACCACTTCAAGGTACTGTAATGAACTGATTCTTTATTTATATTGGTGTTAAACCTACTGTATTCCAACTTCTCTATGGTTTATAAACTCTTTTACTAGCCATAGATTCATCAAAATAGGCAAACAACACACGAAAAACAGAATCTGTCAAAAACAAAACAGTCTGTAGTAATCTGTAACTAACGCAAACTTCTGAAACTCCAAAAGATCAGAAAAAATAGGAAGACCTAGGAAACTTGTTTATTAATCAGAAGCAATTGGAATCAATATTTTATCATGTTCTGGTGATTTTTAACAATTGTTTTCGTGAACAGAAAGTTTCTGGAAATTACAGCAAGATCAAATAACTATCATCCAAGAAGATCCTATAGGTTTAACTTGACACAAACACTAATTAAAACATAAAAACACATCTAACCAGAGGCTAGAACAAACATTTATTCCTAAAAAGAAGCAAAAAGCAAAAAACTAAAAATAAAATTGGGTTGCCTCCCTACAAGCGCTATCGTTTAACGGCCCTAGCTAGGCAAAAAAAAACAAGGATAGATCTAGGTATTGCCATCTTTGGTAGGCAATCCATAAGTGGCTCTCATGATAGATTCATATGGTAATTTTATTTTCTTCCTAGGGAAGTGTTCCATGCCTTTCTTTAATGGAAATTGGAATCTAATATTCCCTTCCTTCATATCAATAATTGCACCAATCGTTCTAAGGAAAGGTCTACCAAGAATAATAGGACATGAAGGATTACAGTCTATATCAAGAACAATAAAATCTACGGGCACATAGTTCCTATTTGCAACAATAAGAACATCATTAATTCTTCCCATAGGTTTCTTAATGGTGGAATCCGCAAGGTGCAAATTTAAAGACCAATCATCAAAATCACGGAAACCTAACAAACCGCACAAAGTTTTTGGAATCGTGGAAACACTAGCACCCAAATCACACAAAGCATAGCATTCATGATCTTTAATCTTAATTTTAATAGTAGTTTCCCACTCATCATAAAGTTTTCTAGGGATAGAGACTTCCAACTCAAGCTTTTCTTCATAAGATTGCGTCAAAGCATCAACGATATGTTTGGTAAAAGCTTTATTTTGACTATAAGCATGAGGAGAATTTAGCACGGATTGCAACAAGGAAATACAATCTATCAAAGAGCAATTATCATAATTAAATTCCTTGAAATCGAAAATAGTGGGTCCATTAACATCTAATGTTTTGATTTCTTCAATCCTACTTTTATCAATTTTAGCATCAAGATCTAAAAACTCTGAATTTTTGGAACGCCTTCTAGGTAAAGGTGAATCATATTCAGTCCCATCATTATTAAGATTCATATTGCAAAACAAAGATTTAATAGGGGACACATCAATAACTTTTAGATCTTCATCTTTATTTTCATAGAAATTTGAAGAACACGCTTTCATAAAGCAATCTTTCTTAGCACGCATCCTAGCGATTCTTTCTTCGCACTCATCAATGGAAATTCTCATGGCTTTGAGAGACTCATTGATATCATGCTTAGGAGGAATAGATCTCAGTTTCAAAGAATCAACATCAAGAGAAATCCTATCAACATTCCTAGCCAATTCATCAACTTTAAGCAATTTTTCTTCAAGCAAAGCATTGAAATTCTTTTGCGAATTCATAAATTCCTTAACACTAGTCTCAAATTAAGAGGGCATCTTATTAAAGTTTCCATAAGAATTGTTGTAGGAATTACCATAATTATTAGAGGAATTGCTAGGATAAGGCCTAGGATTAAAGTTTCCTCTATACGCGTTGTTACCAAAATTATTCCTACCAACAAAATTCACATCCATAGATTCATTATTATTCTCAATCAAAGTAGACAAGGGCATATCACTAGGATCAGAAGAAACACTTTTACTAGAAAATAATTTCATAAGTTCATCCATCTTTCCACTCAAAACATTAATTTCTTCTATCGCATGCACTTTTTTATTAGTAGACCTTTTAGTATGCCATTGAGAATAATTAACCATAATATTATCTTGGAGTTTAGTAGCCTCTCCTAAAGTGATTTCCATAAAAGTGCCTCCCGCGGCCGAATCTAAAAGATTTCTAGAAGCAAAATTCAATCCGGCATAAAAATTTTGTATAATCATCCACAAATTCAAACCATGTGTAGGGCAATTACATATCATTAATTTCATTCTCTCCCAAGCTTGTGCAACATGTTCATGATCAAGTTGCTTAAAAATCATAACATCGTTTCTAAGAGAGATAATCTTGGCAGGAGGAAAATACTTCGAGATAAAAGCATCTTTGCACTTATTCCAAGAATCAAAACTATTTTTAGGCAAAGATGAAAACCAAGCTTTAGCCTGATCTCTAAGCGAAAAAGGAAATAGCTTCAATTTAACAATATCATTGTTAACATCTTTCTTCTTTTGCATATCACACAAATCAATGAAGCTATTTAGATGAGTAGCGGCATCTTCACTCGGAAGGCCGGCGAATTGATCTTTCATAACAAGATTCAACAAAGAAGCATTGATTTCACAAAATTCAGTATCGGTAAGAGGAGCAATCGGAGTGCAAAGGAAATCATTATTGTTGGTATTCGTAAAGTCACATAATTTGGTATTATCTTGAGGCATTGTGACAAACAAGAAATCCAACACACGAGCAAACAAGAGACGGGCAAAAAGAGGCAAAGGGAAAAGAGAGGGCGAATAAAATGGCAAGGGTGAAGTGGGGGAGAGGAAAACGAGAGGCAAATGGCAAATAATGTAATGCGGGAGATAACGGTTTGTGATGGGTACTTGGTATGTTGACTTTTGCGTAGACTCCCCGGCAATGGCGCCAGAAATCCTTCTTGCTACCTCTTGAGCACTGCGTTGGTTTTCCCTTGAAGAGGAAAGGGTGATGCAGCAAAGTAGCGTAAGTATTTCCCTCAGTTTTTTAGAACCAAGGTATCAATCCAGTAGGAGGCTACGCGCGAGTCCCTTGCACCTACACAAAACAAATAAATCCTCGCAACCAACGCGATAAGGGGTTGTCAATCGCTACACGGTCACATACGAGAGTGAGATCTGATAGATATGATAGGATAATATTTTTGGTATTTTTATGATAAAGATGCAAAGTAAAATAAAATCAAAGTAAAAAGCAACGGAAATAACTAAGTGTTGGAAGATTAATATGATGAAGATAAACCCGGGGGCCATAGGTTTCACTAGTGGCTTCTCTCAAGAGCATGAGTATTTTACGGTGGGTGAACTAATTACTGTTGAGCAACTGACAGAATTGAGCATAGTTATGAGAATATCTAGGTATGATCATGCATATAGGCATCACGTCCGAGACAAGTAGACCGACTCCTGCCTGCATCTACTACTATTACTCCACACATCGACCGCTATCCAGCATGCATCTAGAGTATTAAGTTCATAAGAACAGAGTACGCTTTAAGCAAGATGACATGATGTAGAGGGATAAATTCATGCAATATGATAAAAACCCCATCTTGTTATCCTCGATGGCAACAATACAATACGTGCCTTGGTGCCCCTACTGTCACTGGGAAAGGACACCGCAAGATTGAACCCAAAGCTAAGCACTTCTCCCATTGCAAGAAAGATCAATCTAGTAGGCCAAACCAAACTGATAATTCGAAGAGACTTGCAAAGATAACCAATCATACATAAAACAATTCAGAGAAGATTCAAATATTGTTCATAGATAAACATGATCATAAACCCACAATTCATCGGTCTCAACAAACACACCGCAAAAGAAGATTACATCGAATAGATCTCCACGAGAGAGGGGGAGAACATTGTATTGAGATCCAAAAAGAGAGAAGAAGCCATCTAGCTAATAACTATGGACCCGAAGGTCTGAGATAACCTACTCACACTTCATCGGAGAGGCTATGGTGTTGATGTAGAAGCCCTCCCTGATCGATGCCCCTTCCGGCGGAGCTCCGGAACAGGCCCCAAGATGGGATCTCGTGGGTACAGAAAGTTGCGGCGGTGAAATTAGGTTTTTGGCTCCGTATCTGATCGTTTGGGGGTACGTAGGTATATATAGGAGGAAGGAGTACGTCGGTGGACCAACATGGGGCCCACGAGGGTGGAGGGCGCGCCCCCCTACCTCGTGGCTTCCTGGTGGCCTTCTTGACGTAGGGTCCAAGTCTCCTGGATCATGTTCGTTCCGAAAATCACGTTCCGATGGTTCCATTCCGTTTGGACTCTGTTTGATATTCTTTTTCTGCGAAACTCAGAAATAGGCAAAAAACAGCAATTCCGGGCTGGGCCTCCGGTTAATAGGTTAGTCCCAAAAATAATATAAAAGTGAATAATAAAGCCCAATAATGTCCAAAACAGAAGATAGTATAACATGGAGCAATCAAAAATTATAGATACGTTGGAGACGTATCAGCGCGCCCCAACCCTCGTGCGCCCCAACCATCAGGGAGAGCCACAAAACCACTTTTCCACCGCCGCGACCTTCTGTACCCGTGAGATCCCATCTTGGGGCCTTTTCCGGCGATCTGCCAGAGGGGGAATCGATCACGAAGGGATTCTACATCAACACCATACCCTCTCTGATGATGTGTGAGTAGTTTACCACAGACCTTCGGGTCCATAGTTATTAGCTAGATGGCTTCTTCTCTCTCTCTCTCTCTTTGATTCTCAATGCAAAGTTATCCTCGATGTTCTTGGAGATCTATTCGATGTAATACTCTTTTGCGGTGTGCTTGCCGAGATCCGATGAATTATGAATTTATGAACTTGATTATCTATGAATATTATTTGGTTCTTCTTTGAATTCTTATATGCATGATTTGATATCTTTGCAAGTCTCTTCGAATTATCGGTTTAGTTTGGCCTACTAGATTGATCTTTCTTGCAATGGGAGAAGTGCTTAGCTTTGGGTTCAATCTTGCGGTGTCCTTTCCCAGTGACAGCAGGGGTGTGACGCCCCCGATTTGACCGTACACTAATCATGCACGCAAATGTGTACGATCAAGATCAGGGACTCACGGGAAGATATCACAACACAACTCTAAAACAAAAATAAGTCATACAAGCATTATAATACAAGCCAGGGGCCTCGAGGGCTCGAATACAAGTGCTCGATCATAGACGAGTCAGCGGAAGCAACAATATCTGAGTACAGACATAAGTTAAACAAGTCTGCCTTAAGAAGGCTAGCACAAACTGGGATACAGATCGAACAAGGCGCAGGCCTCCTGCCTGGGATCCTCCTAACTACTCCTGGTCGTCGTCCGCGGCCTGCACGTAGTAGTAGGCACCTCCAGTGTCGTAGGTGTCGTCGTCGACGGTGGCGTCTGGTTCCTGGACTCCAACATCTGGTTGCGACAACCAGATAGAAAGGAAAAGGGGAAAAGAGGGAGAGAAGCAACCGTGAGTACTCATCCAAAGTACTCGCAAGCAAGGAACTACACTACATATGCATGGGTATATGTGTAAAGGGGCATATCAGTGGACTGAACTGCAGAATGCCAGAATAAAAGGGGGGTAGCTAGTCCTGTCGAAGACTACGCTTCTGGCCATCTCCATCTTGCAGCATGTAGAAGAGAGTAGATTGAAGTCCTCCAAGTAGCATCGCATAGCATAATCCTACCCGGCGATCCCCTCCTCGTCGCCCTGTTAGAGAGCGATCACCGGGTTGTATCTGGCACTTGGAAGGGTGTATTTTATTCAGTATCCAGTTCTAGTTGTCATAAGGTCAAGGTACAACTCCGGGTCGTCCTTTTACCGAGGGACACGGCTATTCGAATAGATAAACTTCCCTGCAGGGGTGCACCACATAACCCAACACGCTCGATCCCATTTGGCCGGACACACTTTCCTGGGTCATGCCCGGCCTCGTAAGATCAACGCGTCGTAGCCCCACCTAAGCACAACAGAGCGGTCAGCACGCCGGTCTAACCCTATGCGCGCAGGGGTCTGGGCCCATCGCCCTATGCACACCTGCACGTTGCGTACGCGGCCGGAAGCAGACCTAGCCTAGTGGCGTTCCAGTCCAATCCGGCGCGCGCCACTCAGTCACTGACGTCAAGAAGGCTTCGGCTGATACCACGACGCCGGGATACCCATAACTACTCCCGCGTAGATGGTTAGTGCGTATAGACCAAATGGCCAGACTCAGATCAAATACCAAGATCTCGTTAAGCGTGTTAAGTAACCGCGAACGCCGACCAGGACCAGGCCCACCTCTCACCTAGGCAGTCTCAACCTGCCCTGTCGCTCCGCCACAAAGATCCACTCACGGGTACTCCTACGAGCCGACCCGACTTTAGTCTTCTCATGTGTCATGTATATAGTATATAAATATATACCCGTGATCACGCCCAGGTGATCACGGCCCGATAGTATAGCACAGCAGACGGACAAGAATGTAGGGCCACTGATGGAAATCTAGCATCCTATACTAAGCATGTAGGATTGCAGGTAAAGGTAACAACAGTAGTAGCAAGGATAGGCTATGCATCAGGATAGGATATCGGAAAACAGTAACATGCTACACTACTCTAATGCAAGCAGTATAGAGAAGAATAGGCGATATCTGGTGATCAAGGGGGGGGGCTTGCCTGGTTGCTCTGGCAAGTAGGAGGGGTCGTCAACCCTGTAGTCGAACTGGGCAGCAGCAGTGTCGGTCTCGTAGTCTACCGGAGAGAAGAGGGGGAAGAAACAGTAAATACAATGCAAACATAAGGATGACGATGCGTGACATGACAATGAACGGTGCTAGGTGTGTCCTAACGCGACAGTAGGTGGTACCGGCGAAGGGGGGGAACATCCGGGAGGTATTCCCGATGTTTCGCGTTTTCGGACAGACGGACCGGAGGGGGAAAGTTGCTAATTCGATAGGTTAGGGAGGTGTGGTGGACGAACGGACTGCGTATTCGGATTCGTCTCGTCGTTCTGAGCAACTTTCATATAGAAAACATTTTCATCCGAGTTACGGTTTAAAAGATATGAATTTTCAAAGCTTATTTGAATTTCTGGAATTATTTAAATCAAGCAAAAATGAATTATGACGTCAGCATGAGGCAATGATGACGTCAGCAGGTCAACAGGTCGGCTGACCAGTCAAACCAGACAGGTGGGTCCAGTGGGACCCACATGTCAGCCTCTGTTAGTCTAATATTAATTTAAACTAAACTAAGAGTCTAATTAGAGGGGGTGGACCCCATATGTCAGTGAGTGATTAGTTAATCTAATTATTTTTATTTATAAAACATTTTCCTTTTCTTTTTTTTTAATTTTGCGGCGGGGCCCGCATGTCAGTGGCTGGGCCTGCCCAGTCAGCACGTTGACTGGGTGGACCCAGTCAACGGGGCCCACGGGCCCACTGGCAGTGGCACTGGGGGGGCCCAGGCCAGCCACGTCGGCGGCCGGCGCCGGAGCAACTCCGGCGAGCCAAACGCGGCAGCGCGGCTCGGGAGGGGCGCGGGTTTCACGCACAGGGGGTCTGCAGGGTCGTGGCGGGGCGCGTTCGACGCGGCTCGGCGCCGCGCGTCCAACGGTGGTGGCCGGAGGGGCTGGAACGGGCGGGGGCGAGCGCTTCGAGCTCGCCGGCGGCGAGGTGCTTCGGGCGAGCAACGGCAACGTTGGTTCGGCGCGAGATCGGGCAAGCGGAGGAGCTGGGGAGCA
>NC_057814.1:614652844-614653471 GCF_018294505.1 Triticum aestivum
AGGGGGTCTGCGGGGTCGTGGCGGGGCGCGTTCGACGCGGCTCGGCGCCGCGCGTCCAACGGTGGTGGCCGGAGGGGCTGGAACGGGCGGGGGCGAGCGCTTCGAGCTCGCCGGCGGCGAGGTGCTTCGGGCGAGCAACGGCAACGTTGGTTCGGCGCGAGATCGGGCAAGCGGAGGAGCTGGGGAGCATCTACGTGCGGTGGGGAGTGCTGCGGGCTTGAGCCCGTGACCAAAACGTCACCGGAGACCCGCCGGCGGCGAGCTCCGCGGCGCGGCGTTCGGGCGCGCGCGGGGAAGAAACTAGGGGGCGCGCGAGAGAGAAAGGACAGGGGAGGAGGGGGGAAGAGGCTCACCGCGCGGCACACGGAGGCCGGGGAGAGCTTAGGAGCAGCAGGTCGGCGCCGGGGAAGAAGGGGGGTCGCCGGCGTCCGAGGTTGAAGACGAGCTCGGGGAGGCCGTTGCAGTGGCTCCGAGCTTCAACGGAGAGGCGGAGGTGGTGTAGTCGAGGGCGGCGACGGCGTATGACACGGCGAGGTGGCGATTGGGGCACGGTGGCCGTGTGAACGACGGGAACGGCGGCGAGCACGCTCGGGCAGTGGGGATCGAAGGGGAGAGGGAGGTGGATCT
>NC_057814.1:614653769-614663248 GCF_018294505.1 Triticum aestivum
CCGGCGAGGGGGTGCGGCGGGGACGGCCCCTGTTCCGACCCCGGTCGGGGGAACAGGGGACGGGGGCGAGTGGGAGAGGTGGGCTGGGCCGGGGGTCGGCCCAGTCGGGCCAGGGGTCCAGCGGGGAAAAGGGCCTTCTCCCCTTTTTTTTTCTTTTGTCTGTGCTGTGTTCTTTAGCTTTTTCTTTTTATTTGTTTATTTTCTTTTCTGTTTTATTTCATTTAAAAGTATTTAGGTATTTTATAAAAATGTGTTTTCTCCACCATAATTACCAGTGTATTACTTGGCACCCACCGAACATTTTTGTTCAAATTTTTGAAAACTTTTATTTTCCACTTTGATTTTAATTGAAGTTTGAACTAGGAGTTTGAAAAGAAATTTGATGCAATTGTGATCAAGCCCTGTTTAGCAACATGATTAGCTTAATCACAGGGAGTTACTGTAGCATGATTCTCGGGGTGTTAGAAATCTCCTCCACTACAAGAAATCTCGTCCCGAGATTTAGGAGGTAGAAGGAAACAGTGCGGGGTATTCTTCGCGCAGACGATCCTCTCGTTCCCAAGTGGCCTCATCTTCGGAATGGTGCGACCACTGGACTTTGAGAAACTTGATCGCCTTCTGACGTGTGCGGCGTTCAGCTTGGTCGAGAATGCGGACCGGATGCTCCTTATAGGAGAGGTCTTGCTGCAATTCGAGCACTTCATCATCCACAGCTCGGATTGGATCCTTGAAGCAACGGCGGAGCTGTGACACATGGAACACATCGTGAACCTGAGAAAGGTTCGACGGTAGCTCCAGTTGGTATGCCACTTTTCCACGCCTTTCGAGAATAGTGAATGGGCCAATATAGCGAGGAGCTAGTTTGCCCTTGATCCCGAAGCGGCGAGCACCCTTCATAGGTGTGACTCGAAGATAAGCCTTTTCGCCAGGTTGATAGACCATGTCTTTATGATGACGGTCATACTGACTCTTCTGACGTGACTGAGCAGTCTCGAGATTCTCACGAATAATGCAGACTTGTTCTTCGGCATCTTGGATAATATCCGGACCGAAGAGTGGACGTTCCCCAGTTTCTGACCAGTTCAGAGGGGTTCGACACTTTCGTCCATATAACACTTCGAAGGGGGCCATCTTCAGACTAGCTTGATAGCTATTATTATAAGAGAACTCGGCATACGGGAGAGATTCCTCCCATTTCTTGCCGAAGGAAATAACGCAAGCTCGTAGCATGTCTTCGAGAACTTGGTTGACGCGTTCAACTTGTCCTTGCGATTGAGGATGAAACGCAGTACTGAATGACAGATGAGTTCCTATAGCTTCTTGGAAACTTGCCCAGAATCTTGAAGTGAATAAGCTGCCACGGTCTGAGCTGATAACCAATGGAATACCGTGGAGTGAAACAATCCTGGACATATAGAGCGTTGCCAACTGGCTAGCCGTGATCGTTTCTTTGACTGCCAGAAAATGTGCAACTTTGGAAAGTCGGTCAATGACGACAAGAATAGCATCATTACCGTTCTGTTATTTGGGAAATCCAGTGACGAAGTCCATCTCAACATGGTCCCATTTCCATTCAGGAATAGAGATAGGTTGCAGAGTTCCAGCAGGCCTTTGATGTTCTGCTTTGATACGACGGCAAACGTCACACTCAGCAACATAACGAGCAATGGCTTGTTTCATATTAGACCACCAGAATCTCTTACGGATGTCTTGGTACATCTTTGTACTACCCGGATGGATACACAGAGGTGTATCATGAGCTTCTTTCATAACTTCCTGTGTCATATCCAGGTTTTTCTCTGCACATGGCACCACTAGGCGGCCCTTGAAGTATAGGGTGCCATCTTCAGAAATGGTGAAGAATGAGGGCTTTCCTTCTGCGAGGTAGCGCTTAATCTTGTGGGCTTCAGAGTCATACTTCTGTAGCCTTTTGATGCTATCCACGAGATCTGGTTTAGCAACTAGGGTATTGAGGGAACCCTGGGTAACAACATGGAGGTTCACCTTGCCAAACTCCTTAGGAGGGGGAGCGAGTGCACCCGGAGGAACAATATGGAGGTTCAGCTTTCTGAATTCATCAACAAGCGAGGGCTGAACTTTGTGAACCTGGAGGTGGTTGCAGTAAGACTTGCGGCTCAAGGCATCAGCCATTACATTAGCCTTGCCTGGCGTATAGGAAATACCCAAGTCAAAGTCTGCAACAAGCTCCATCCATCTCTGTTGACGGAGGTTCAGATCTGGCTGAGTAAACAGATACTTCAGACTTTGGTGGTCAGTGAAGATCTCGCAACGATTACCGAGAAGGTAATGTCGCCACTGTTTTAGCGCATGAATGACAACAGCAAGTTCGAGGTCGTGAACTGGGTAGTTCTCTTCGTGAGGGCGCAATTGCCGAGAGGCATAAGCAATCACTTTGCGGTCTTGCATTAGGACACAGCCTAATCCTTGACGGGAAGCGTCGCAGTAAATGATAAAGTCCTTCTTAGTATCAGGTGGAGCTAGAACTGGAGCAGAAGTCAACTTGTCTTTGAGTGCCTGGAAACTTTCCTGACATTTGTCTGTCCATTGGAACTTGACACCCTTATGCAACAGGTTAGTCAGAGGCCTGGCGATCTTAGAGAAGTTCTTGATGAATCGACGGCAATAGCTGGCGAGACCGAGAAAACTTCTGACTTGCTTAACGTTCTTGGGAGGAGTCCAATCAAGAATAGCCTGAACTCGCTCAGGGTTGACGGCAATACCATCCTTAGAGATGACATGCCCAAGATAGGTTACTTCCGGTAGCCAGAATTCACATTTGGAGAACTTGGCATATAGTTGATGCTCTCGTAGCTTCTCCAGCACAAGTCGAAGATGTTCGGCATGTTCTTCTTCGTTCTTGGAAAATACTAGGATATCATCCAGATAAACCACGACGAACTTGTCGAGGTAATCCATGAATATATAGTTCATCAGACGAGAGAAGGTGGCTGGAGCATTGGTTAAACCGAAAGACATGATGGTGTACTCGTATGAACCATAGCGAGTCACGAAGGCGGTCTTTGGGATATCCTCTTCTCGAACACGGATCTGGTGGTAGCCCAACCTCAAGTCGAGCTTAGAGAACACTGACGAACCCGCCAGTTGATCATACAGATCATTGATCCGAGGAAGAGGGTATTTATTCTGAATGGTAGCTTGGTTTATAGGACGGTAGTCTTGAACTAACCGGTTTGTCCCATCCTTCTTCTTGACAAAGAGAGAAGCTGCTCCCCAAGGAGAGCAACTTGGGCGAATGAATCCCTTGCGAAGAGATTTGTCGATTTCCTCCTTAAGCTCAAGGAGTTCATGCGGTGGCATTTTGTAGGGTCGCTTGGCTATAGGAGTGGTGCCTGGTTTCAAGTCGATGATGAATTCGACAGCTCTAGCAGGGGGAATCCCTGGAAGTTCTTCAGGGAAGACGTCGAGGAATTCACGCACGACGGGAATGTTTTCAATGCCCTCGAGTGGTGTAGCGTTCAATGCATTCAATGCATAGAGCCTTGCCTCGGCATTTTGCACCAGATGAGCTTGGTAAGCAACTATTTCATCTGAAGGGTGTAGCAGATGGACGGTCTTAGTGGCGCAAACTATAGAAGCAGTATGCGCTTTCAACCAATCCATACCCAAAATGAGGTCGATGTTAGACGACTTCAGGATAATGGGAGAGGCATAGAATTCCAGCCCTTCGATTTCCACGGGGACATCGATGCCAACCAAGGAGGTTTGACACTGTCCCACGGGGGTTTTGACCAATACAGAGGTGTTCATCTCCTCACATTTAACGTCGTGCTTGTATGCAAAATCTTCTGACATGAATGAATGAGATGCACCTGTATCAAATAAAACGGATGCTGGTACTGAATTTACGAGGAGTGTACCCATCACAGTAGCAGGCTGGTCTTGAGCTTCGTTGAGATCAACGTGGTTGGCGTGAGCACGACCATAAGACATAGCATTGTTTTTGCGAGGCTGATTGTTACCACGGCCAGTTGCTGGAAGGGCTAGTTGATTCTGGTTCTGGTTGCATTCTTTAGCACGGTGTCCTTGTTGACCACACCTGAAGCACAAGCCATTATTCGGAGTGGGAACAGGAGCTTGGGATGGTGGAGCTGGAAGTCTTGACTGCCTAGATGGTGGTGGAGGCAGACGAGGTGCAGCATATGTCTGCCTTGGGGCAGATGCATTTGGACGGTACATGCTGTTCGGGATCCATATCTTACGCTTCTGTGAGGGCGGGCCTGAAGATGAGCCCGTGTCACGGTTGCGCCTGTGAGAGCTCTGGTATTCCTGCAGACCAGTTTCGACATTGATGGCCTTGTTCACCAAGGTGGCGAAATCAGCAAAGTCATGCACTAGAAGTGCGAGCTTGATGTCAGCTTGAAGGCCATCACGGAACTTCTCCTGTCTGCGTGCATCAGTTGCAATGTCTTCTTCAGCATAGCGGGACAAGTCCAGAAACTCCCGCTGATAAGCTTCGACAGTTTTGTTGCCTTGGGTGAGGTTGCGGAACTCACGCTTCTTCCGGTCCATGACTCCTTGAGGAATGAAGCGGGCACGGAAAGCAGCTTGGAAGTCTGGCCATGTAATGATTGTTCCAGCTGGCAGAGTACGCCTGTGGCTGTCCCACCATTGAGCTGCGGGTGCCTTCAAGAAGAAGGAAGCAAAGGTGACATAGCTGGCAGGGGCTACATCAGCAGACTCCATCTCATCGGTGATGTCATGGAGCCAGTCATCAGCATCCAGAGGCTGAGTTGAGCTGCGGTAGATGGTTGGGTTGAGGCGTATGAAATCTTGAAGAGTCACTTGAGCTGGCTGCTGGTTCATATTGGGGCGAGGAAACTGGGCCATCATATTTTCCATGAATTGGCGGTTCAGTTCAAACTGTTGGATCATACCAGCCATGTACTCAGGTGGTGGTGGGGCATCGCCACCACGACCACGACCACCTGGTCTAACCATCCTGCTAATATATAACAGGGGTAGTTCAGCATTGAGAAATTTGCAATGACAAGAATCATTCATGATGAAACATGCATAATGAAAGGAGCACGATAGCTACTACATAGTAGTCGGCATAACTTTACAAAAGGGGTCATGCATAGAGTTCAGTACATAGAGTTCAGTACATAGACTAAAACATCATAGGCGGCACACAGGCTCGCGGCGACTGCAACTAATACTACTAGCAAGCCTACATCAGTCCCAAGAGGTACTGTGGAGGTAATCGTAGCCCGACAGCTGGTAGTGAGGCAACGGATAGCCCTCCACGTCAGCAGACTGGGGGCCGCGGATACTCAGGTGTAGAGCCCGACGCTCAGGTGGCAGAAGAGGACCAAGTGCGGGGGAGTGGCCTCCCACCTCTGGCCAACCGACACCGTGGGGCATCACAGTCCTGGCTGGGTAGATCGCAGTACGCGGTACCTGTCCAGATCGGACAAAGGGGTGCAGCAGCGTCAGAGCACGGTAAAGGTGCTGACGGGTGGTGTACATCTCGTGGCGAAGAGCTCGGTTAGCTCGATCCAGCCCATCAGCATGCAGAACCAGGTTCTGATGGTAGAAGGGCTCTCGGGTGACAGTGGAGTAGGCAGCAGTATAGTATCCCTCCGCACCATCATCGGATGCGATAGCAATGTGCCTGAAAGGGGAGGTGTCCAACTCCCGATACTCTCCATGAAGACGTGTCAGAGCAGCATAGGCAGCATCGTGGATAGCCATATCGATGGTCACACCAACTCCATGTGCGGTGTGAAGCACAGTAGTGGAGTCATACTCCCGAGAGTATAGGTGGACGATGGCACGGTACTGCTCCTGGTTAAAGTCCTGGTACTCCTCGTAGACGGTGTACTCAGGGTGCCAGCGATAACCCAGATAGGTCATCATCTCAGCTAGCACCGCAGGTGATCCCAAGGCACCAATGGCCGTCGTGTGGCGAACGACCTGCCTCGTGGGTTCCATCTAAAAGCAAAGACGTTTCAAAGGAGTCAAATGACAGTGTGTCAATTGTTCAAAATACTACTCTAAGAAACAACTATGGCTTATCCAACTTTGGGGTGAATGTGGTCACGGGATCCTAGTGTTAGAGTTAGTAAATTCGTTTAACCCGAGTAGAAGAGAGTTCAGAGTCCCAGAGTAAAGGTCGAGGAGTAAAAGATCCTAGTACCACCCAATGGCGACGTGGGCCCGTAAGACACACAGCCATGTTAGTAAAAGTTTTGTAATGTCTAGACTCGACTTCGGCCAAGGAGTTGAAAAGGGGGATTCCTACAGGCAGTCGGCTCTGATACCAACTTGTGACGCCCCCGATTTGACCGTACACTAATCATGCACGCAAATGTGTACGATCAATATCAGGGACTCACGGGAAGATATCACAACACAACTCTAAAACAAAAATAAGTCATACAAGCATTATAATACAAGCCAGGGGCCTCGAGGGCTCGAATACAAGTGCTCGATCATAGACGAGTCAGCGGAAGCAACAATATCTGAGTACAGACATAAGTTAAACAAGTCTGCCTTAAGAAGGCTAGCACAAACTGGGATACAGATCGAACGAGGCGCAGGCCTCCTGCCTGGGATCCTCCTAACTACTCCTGGTCGTCGTCCGCGGCCTGCATGTAGTAGTAGGCACCTCCAGTGTCGTAGGTGTCGTCGTCGACGGTGGCGTCTGGTTCCTGGACTCCAACATCTGGTTGCGACAACCAGATAGAAAGGAAAAGGGGAAAAGAGGGAGAGAAGCAACCGTTACTCATCCAAAGTACTCGCAAGCAAGGAACTACACTACATATGCATGGGTATATGTGTAAAGGGGCATATCAGTGGACTGAACTGCAGAATGCCAGAATAAAAGGGGGGTAGCTAGTCCTGTCGAAGAATACGCTTCTGGCCATCTCCATCTTGCAGCATGTAGAAGAGAGTAGATTGAAGTCCTCCAAGTAGCATCGCATAGCATAATCCTACCCGGCGATCCCCTCCTCGTCGCCCTGTTAGAGAGCGATCACCGGGTTGTATCTGGCACTTGGAAGGGTGTATTTTATTCAGTATCCAGTTCTAGTTGTCATAAGGTCAAGGTACAACTCCGGGCCGTCCTTTTACCGAGGGACACGGCTATTCGAATAGATAAACTTCCCTGCAGGGGTGCACCACATAACCCAACACGCTCGATCCCATTTGGTCGGACACACTTTCCTGGGTCATGCCCGGCCTCGTAAGATCAACGCGTCGCAGCCCCACCTAAGCACAACAGAGCGGTCAGCACGCCGGTCTAACCCTATGCGCGCAGGGGTCTGGGCCCATCGCCCTATGCACACCTGCACGTTGCGTACGCGGCCGGAAGCAGACCTAGCCTAGTGGCGTTCCAGTCCAATCCGGCGCGCGCCACTCAGTCGCTGACGTCAAGAAGGCTTCGGCTGATACAACGACGCCGGGATACCCATAACTACTCCCGCGTAGATGGTTAGTGCGTATAGACCAAATGGCCAGACTTAGATCAAATACCAAGATCTCATTAAGCGTGTTAAGTAACCGCGAACGCCGACCAGGACCAGGCCCACCTCTCACCTAGGCAGTCTCAACCTGCCCTGTCGCTCCGCTACAAAGATCCACTCACGGGTACTCCTACGAGCCGACCCGACTTTAGTCATCTCATGTGTCATGTATATAGTATATAAATATATACCCGTGATCACGCCCAGGTGATCACGGCCCGATAGTATAGCACAGCAGACGGACAAGAATGTAGGGCCACTGATGGAAATCTAGCATCCTATACTAAGCATGTAGGATTGCAGGTAAAGGTAACAACAGTAGTAGCAAGGATAGGCTATGCATCAGGATAGGATATCGGAAAACAGTAACATGCTACACTACTCTAATGCAAGCAGTATAGAGAATAATAGGCCATATCTGGTGATCAAGGGGGGGCCTTGCCTGGTTGCTCTGGCAAGTAGGAGGGGTCGTCAACCCCGTAGTCGAACTGGGCAGCAGCAGTGTCGGTCTCGTAGTCTACCGGAGAGAAGAGGGGGAAGAAACAGTAAATACAATGCAAACATAAGCATGACGATGCGTGACATGACAATGAACGGTGCTAGGTGTGTCCTAACGCGAAAGTAGGTGGTACCGGTGAAGGGGGGGAACATCCGGGAGGTATTCCCGATGTTTCACGTTTTCGGACAGACGGACCGGAGGGGGAAAGTTACTAGTTCGATAGGTTAGGGAGGTGTGGTGGACGAACGGACTACGTATTCGGGTTCGTCTCGTCGTTCTGAGCAACTTTCATATAGAAAACATTTTCATCCGAGTTACGGTTTAAAAGATATGAATTTTCAAAGCTTATTTGAATTTCTGGAATTATTTAAATTAAGCAAAAATGAATTATGACGTTAGCATGAGGTAATGATGACGTCAGCAGGTCAACAGGTCGGCTGACCAGTCAAACCAGACAGGTGGGTCCAGTGGGACCGACATGTCAGCCTCTGTTAGTCTAATATTAATTTAAACTAAACTAACAGTCTAATTAGAGGGGGTGGACCCCATATGTCAGTGAGTGATTAGTTAATCTAATTATTTTTATTTATAAAACATTTTCCTTTTCTTTTCTTTTTTAATTTTGCGGCGGGGCCCGCATGTCAGTGGCTGGGCCTGCCCAGTCAGCACGTTGACTGGGTGGACCCAGTCAACGGGGCCCACGGGCCCACTGGCAGTGGCACTGGGGGGGGGCAGGCCAGCCACGTCGGCGGCCGGCGCCGGAGCAACTCCGGCGAGCCAAACACGGCGGCGCGGCTCAGGAGGGGCGCGGGTTTCACGCACAGGGGGTCTGCGGGGTCGTGGCGGGGCGCGTTCGATGTGGCTCGGCGCCGCGCGTCCAACGGTGCTGGCCGGAGGGGCTGGAACGGGCGGGGGCGAGCGCTTCGAGCTCGCCGGCGGCGAGGTGCTTCGGGCAAGCAACGGCAACGTTGGTTCGGCACGAGATCGGCCAAGCGGAGGAGCTGGGGAGCATCTACATGCGGTGGGGAGTGCTGCGGGCTTGAGCCCGTGACCAAAAGGTCACCGGAGACCCGCCGGCGGCGAGCTCCGCGGCGCGGCGTTCGGGCGCGCGCGGGGAAGAAACTAGGGGGCGCGCGAGAGAGAAAGGACAGGGGAGGAGGGGGGAAGAGGCTCACCGCGCGGCACACGGAGGCCGGTGAGAGCTTAGGAGCAGCAGGTCGGCGCCGGGGAAGAAGGGGGGTCGCCGGCGTCCGAGGTTGAAGACGAGCTCGGGGAGGCCGTTGTAGTGGCTCCGAGCTTCAACGGAGAGGCGGAGGTGGTGTAGTCGAGGGCGGCGACGGCATATGACACGGCGAGGTGGCGATTGGGGCACGGTGGCCGTGTGAACGACGGGAACGGCGGCGAGCACGCTCGGGCAGTGGGGATCGAAGGGGAGAGGGAGGTGGATCTGACGGGGGAGGCGCAGCGGCCGA